>NW_007418022.1:0-557 GCF_000475195.1 Diaphorina citri
AGAATGAAGGTGGAAAGCCACATCCTTTTGAGAGGGACCTTGTGGTGGTATTTGGGTGCATCACAAGAGAAACTACAAGAGGAAATAAGGTTTTAAAATATACCAGTCTACTAAAGGAAACATTACTTATTGCTAAGGAAACTGTCTGTAGAAGATGTAAAGAAGCTGCCTACGTCCACCCACAAAGTCGTAGTACTTTTCCGGGAAGCATGACCTATTGTACCCAATGGTCAATGATTGTGGCTGCGCACCCACAAAGTCGTAGTAATTTTCCGGGAAGCATGACCTATTGTACCCAATGGTCAATGATTGTGGCTGCTTTCCGTTCATTCCAATAATAAACTCAGGTGAAGACAATAGTTTCAATTCCAATTCCATAGTTCCAAGGAACATAGTTCCAATTCAATTCAAAACTCAGGTAAGTAGTTTACAAAACTTATTGGGAAACACAATCGAAATTATCGTTTTCTTTGTTCCCGAACTCCGTCAAGTTTGTGGTCGCGTCACCTTAGCTCGAGCTAAGTCTAGCTAATGTTTCTCTACCTGGTTCTACACGT
>NW_007418023.1:0-557 GCF_000475195.1 Diaphorina citri
AGGATTTTCCAAGCTAAAATCGTCAGGTATTAATCAAGCGACTGCAAAACCCAATTCGCAACCCCGAAGTCCAACAGAACGTTTGGTGGGTAGCCTTGAAAATTGCAGATAGTCCCATTTTGGAGGAATGCCAAAGACGGAAAATGTCATCAGCAAAATGTCATCAGCACGCGTCTACTCCACGTATGAAGATGTCCACCTTTTGATAGGAAGACAAGATAGGAGAACGGCTAGATTTCTCCTAGCCTAGCCTCCTTCTCTCTTCGCTTTCGGGACGATAAGACCTCAGTTACTAGCTGGTCTTACGTCATATTTTGATGGTTGACAAAATGTATGGGTTGGCGCGCTGTCTTACCGTTGGCCAACAGTTCCTAAACCATGTAACCATTTGCTAACGATGGCCCAACCCTATGATACCCCAACCATCGATGTTGTTAGGGTACAGTTCCCTTAAACCATTAACACTGCCAGAAAAAATCTTTTAAAGATCGCACGACTCCTGGCAGTTCATTTTGAGGAACCACTCCTGGACAGCTTTCCAAGTTCAGTTTCTAAAT
>NW_007418024.1:0-557 GCF_000475195.1 Diaphorina citri
TCACTTTCGCTCTAAGAATTCTATTGACTTGTACAGTATTTTGGACATGTCTTTTGACTCTTACTTCGTTTCTTAACACAGGACAGAAGGGGTTAAGGTTATTATTGCCAAATGACCTGTAGTCAAAGGCCAAATCGCACGTGCATCCTTTTGTTTTTAATGACTTCACATATGATTGATCACAACAATGTGATAGCCTTGGTCAGCCCAATTTAATTGGGAGATAAAAGTTTTGGAATAAAAAACAGTTTTTTATTCCAAAACTTTTATCTCCCTTTGAAAAGTTTAAATCTAAAATGTAGCTATCTACTTTTCCTTTATTATTTTCTTCTTATTGTAGACAGGATTTTGTATTCTTTCAACTCACAGGAGTACAATTTTTTCTGTTGCCCACTTTTTAATTCCACTAATTGGATGGGAAACCCCCCTCTTTTAAGGCACTCCATTCCAGGAGGCCAATTTTGTGCTCGTATAATACCTAAATGTTTGTATAAAAAATATTATGCTATTCTGCTCACAGATAACTACACTGATAACTTGGATTTTTTATGGAGAGA
>NW_007418025.1:0-557 GCF_000475195.1 Diaphorina citri
GGCATTGTATAAAATTAGAACCTATTTAAATAAATCATATTAAATATTCGGGGTGGTGGGGAGGGGGTTAGATGGTTAGGGAGGGGGATATCATTTAAGGGCTGGATGGCGGGCATTCCTGAGTGAATTCCAGGCCTTTGTATTTTTGAACAAATGTTATAAATGCCTTTGCATGTAGAGCGTTTGTTTGTTTGTAGAGTTTTTATTGTAGTGCGCATCTAAATTTAATGTTCTAAATACCTAAATACCTATGTAGAAGAGTTTATGGCGCTAAATTACTAACGGATTTTCAGTAAAAAACGTAGAAAATACGTGGGCTTGAATGCTTTACAAAATAGGCATTTATTTTTGAGCAATAAGGAGAATGCAAACACTAATAAATAGGTAGGTACCTAATTTAAATAAAATTAATAGATATACCTACCTACTTACCTACCTAAGGCCGTGGTTATGAACAGGGCCATCGTAGGACATCGTCCGACTTTTTGCGTGTAAAGTTGGCGGGAAATTCGAATTTTTGATTTTTTTTCCGCAACTTGTACAATCTGAATTCATTT
>NW_007418026.1:0-557 GCF_000475195.1 Diaphorina citri
TGAGACATGGGATGTTATCTCAAAAATTTGAGATCACAGCAAAAGCAGAACCTAGCATAGTGGTTTGTGTTGTGGACTGCATTCGGAGGCTTTACATCACTGTATGATAAAATTAATTAAGGAACCATTTTTATGTGACGGAAATCTGAACTCAATTAAATTATCTTCTTTATTATTTGAGAATTTGACCGCATATCTAACATAAGAAACGAGTAAAGTCAGTAAAGCACTTGCAGGTGTTCTAAAAACACCCACAAACAAAATGAACTTCCTAAAAAAAAAGTCTGCCTAGGTACTTATTTAACTCCGACAAAAACTGCCTACCTATTTAACTCCGACACAAGCGGTTATCCCCCTCAGGCCATAATTTCGTCATTAAAGTAGGTGCAGGTACCTACCTACATAGTTAAGTAGGTGCAAGTATACGGAGTATACCTACCTACATAGTTGCATGTTGCATACCCACTTAATTTCAGTGCAAAGTTCATTTCCTTGTTTACTAGTTACTACACGAAATCTGGGACGAAATATATTCCAGATATTTGCATTATCTTCTT
>NW_007418027.1:0-557 GCF_000475195.1 Diaphorina citri
TGCTGAAGAAAAAGATAATGTAAAAAGAACTGTAAAAAGAAGAACATCCAAACACCGAATAAAAGATTCTGAAGCATGAAGCATGCCACCATAAAGTTGAAATTAGTAATGAAATAGATATTGTGGGAGAAGGATTTGAAGGAAATGATAAAGATGTGGAACTTAGAAATAAGATAGGGAACAAAATGGATGAAGTCATCATTCAGTGAAGTAGAAAATATGACAAAGTATAGGATGTTTATAATGAAATAGTAGACAGTCGTATCAGAAGAGAAATAAAAGACCATGTACTACCAAACAATTTCAGATCTTATCCATGCAACATCGATACACAAAAACAATGCTATCAAAAGCACAGGAAAAACTATGTATCCAGTAAAACCTGAAGTTTTAATCAGGGTTATCTCTCACCTTTGAAAGCATTACAAAATTGTGTATCAACGTGGTAACAAGATAAGATAAAAAAGTCATGAATGGAATAACAACCCAAATGTCAGTTGTAAGATACCGCAAGGGTAACCAACCTAATCCCCTGGCGCCTCAGATAACGTGAGGAA
>NW_007418028.1:0-557 GCF_000475195.1 Diaphorina citri
GGGAACTTGCCATATCAATCTTGTGATTTTGTAACTCACATCTCTGAACATATTCATAGGGGGGAAATGAAGAAAAAAAGTATATAACAAATACATACCATCATATTTCTAGAATGTAAAAAGATGGTGAGCCACTTGGTGGAGGAGATTCTGACTGAAAATGATATTCAAATTGGACCATGCCTAATAGGCGTCTAGTAACTATGCTGCCGAAAACTAGACTAATGTGTAGGTAGTAGATCAGCTATTTTAACCTTATTTTGATGTGCTGAGAATTCAATAATAGCTGTGGGTATATAACACCACTCTAGGGTAGTTATAGCTTCTTCTGAGAATTCACCTCATATTTTATGAAGATCATGCAAATCACTTTTCAGAACTGAGAAGCATGCAATGGAGCTTGGAATAACTTATAACAACTCTGAGGGCATCATAAACAAATGATGGTAATACTAATACAATAAACACGAGACTGCATATTTCTAGGAATAGTTAAGTTAATGTAACCCCCTTTTCCCTTCTCTCCTTCCCTATCTGTGCTCTCTGCTTCCCTTCAT
>NW_007418029.1:0-319 GCF_000475195.1 Diaphorina citri
GGGGCGGGGCAGTTGACGTATGACAGTAGAAAGTTCATCTTGCGTTACTCTATGATCTGGAGGTATATAAAGTGAACAGACAGTGAGGACATGATTAAGTCTTGAGGATCTAATCTGAACTGCGACAACTTGGAGCGGGCTATTGATCGAAATGGATTCAGAATATACAGATCTATGAACCATAATCATTACGCCTCGGCATGCTACCAAACCATCCAGATAATCTTTACGGTACATAGCGTAATTGTTGAATCCCGCCACGTTCCTGTTAGGTAACAGGTGGGTTTCTTGTAGGCATACTACAAAAGGTTTACATTGT
>NW_007418029.1:329-557 GCF_000475195.1 Diaphorina citri
AATTCAGAATATACAGATCTATGAACCATAATCATTACGCCTCGGCATGCCACCAAACCATCCAGATAATCTTTACGGTACATAGCATAATTGTTGAATCCCGCCACGTTCCTGTTAGGTAACAGGTGGGTTTCTTGTAGGCATACTACAAAAGGTTTACATTGTTTTAATAATAATTCTAAATTTTTCTTTTTCCCTATAAACCCATTAATATTCCATTGTATAATA
>NW_007418030.1:0-557 GCF_000475195.1 Diaphorina citri
TATCGAATGACTTTTCCTTAGCCATGTGATTGTGGTCAAGAATATTGTGAGAGCCAAGAGCGGACTTTGCACGACTTTGTGTTACCAGTGTGAATTTGCTTTAGGCTATGTCGATTGACCATTGGTCGATGTCAATTCACCATAGTGTAGACACATACCCTGCTTAAGTGATCTATGCATTTCAGTTTAATTACGTTTCCTTATAAGCAATTGTTTTCCTGGATCTTGTACCACATAAGGCCAGCTGGGTCCGTCTGACAGATCATCGGAAAGTGTGTGGCAAAAAAAAAGCTTCAAACCGTAATATCTCAGACGGTCTGGCAGACCTAGATCTCAATCTTCTTCCGCCAGTCCGCCACACTCGTTCCCACTGTCTGACAGAAACAAATACCTAGATCTGTCAGACGATCTGAGTGTGACTGGCCGGTATTAGATGAGTCTCTTTTGTACTTGGGAGTAAATTATACTTAATACTCTATTACTTTCGTAGAGCATAAAGCTCAAACTGCAACACATGCAAAGCATAGAGTATTCATTTGAAAATCAAATAAAAATGA
>NW_007418031.1:0-557 GCF_000475195.1 Diaphorina citri
TTCTGTTATCTCAAATCTAAATGGTCCCCAATAGACAATATTTTTCCTCATGACCTAGAGTCCTATTCATCCTTATCAGCTAGACTAGAACATTGCTCTTCTTTTTACTGATGAAAACAAAGGCTGATGGTGTTTTACATGCGATGATCAAGTTGATAAGCTCGTGCTGAAATTAATTGTTGCCTGTGTGAGTCATGCTATTGACATTAGGCAAAACGCAAATTGCGTTATAAATGAAACTCTACCCTTGTCCTATTATTATTACTGTCTTAGTAAGGTTTTTCAAAAGGGTCTTATTTGCTACTATAACTACAACTTATTCTGTTTTATTTTGGCTGCTATTTTTCAGGTAAGACGAGCTCTGGACTAGTTCAACATTTACATGGACTGCACACGTGTCTGGTCTGAAGTCACTGATATCCGGGTAAGTTGAAAAATTGGTGCGAAACATCTTTAAGTTCCAAAATCGTGCAAAATGCTAACTCGGAAATCGGAGGACGAATCTTATTCCAAAATATTCTTCCGCTACCTTCACAATGCTTCCGCTGTTAGATCGG
>NW_007418032.1:0-557 GCF_000475195.1 Diaphorina citri
GTTCAAATGCCATATTGCCATGGCGCCATACTATTTTGCCATATTTTAGCAAAATTTGGAAAAATGCCATAAAAAGCCCAAGAAGGCTCATTTTGTCATACTTTTTTTTTTTTGCTTATTTTGCCATATTTTAAGCATTTTTAGGGAAAATATAAAACTTTAAGAAGAAAGGAAGAAAAAATTGCAAAAAATCGAAATCCGAAGTCAAAACAGCAAAATATTATTTTCAAAGGTTGAAAATTCAATTTTTATTTGACGTTCCAACGAAAAACTTTATACAGTTGCCTCTGATTCTTTAAAAAATTGCTTATTTTGCCAGGTTTTGAACAAATCTTCAAATAAATGCCATATTTTCCCAAAATAAGTCAGCTCCCATGGCGTAGTGGTCACTGCGCTCGCCTTGCACGCGGGAGACCCGGGTTCGATTCCCGGGGTCAAGAAATTTGTATCATGCAAATGATTGATTCCGTGACTGACAGCTGACTGTTGCGGGGCCCACTCAGCCTCGTGAGGAAAATGAGTAGCTATGACATATAAATGCGCATAGCGACCGGTGC
>NW_007418033.1:0-557 GCF_000475195.1 Diaphorina citri
GTTTTGTTTCATAACACCGTAAAAATATTCAAAAGACTATATGTATTTACAATGAAAGAAAGATGGAGAGAAAAAAATGCATCATACACATGCAAAAGCCAATTTATTTAAGATTTACGTACAATAGGGAAAAAACACTAATAATTCGACGTTTGATTAAATTTACATAGTTTAAATGGCACAGAGAGAAAAATAGTAATTTTATGACAGTACCTACTAAAATGGTATTGAATAAATAAACAAACAAAATTGTGTGTGAAGCAACAGTGACGTGACGTCTAGTCATCACATCATACACATGCAAAAGCCAATTTATTTAAGATTTACGTACAATAGAGAAAAAACACTAATAATTCGACGTTTGATTAAATTTACATAGTTTAAATGGCACAGAGAGAAAAATAGTAATTTCATGACAGTACTAAAATGGTATTGAATAAATAAACAAACAAAATTGTGTGTGAAGCAACAGTGACGTAACGTCTAGTCATCGGTAGGATACCCAATTACTAGAAATTTGACAATACATAGTTGGAACCGCTTCATTTGACAATACA
>NW_007418034.1:0-557 GCF_000475195.1 Diaphorina citri
TCACTTGGTGGTTTTGTGTTATTCCATCCTTTGTCTTCATAATAATAACCTTCTTATAATGGGTACAATGCTTATATTTATGTACTTAGACATTTCCTTTGCTATTGTTTTCACATAGGCTTTACAAGTTTACACCGATTTCATATTTCCTTTTCTTTCAAGATCCACCTAGTAATGTTATTGCGTCCCCCCTTTTTTGCCCTTTGTCATTGTTTTTTTTTTCCTCCTCAATAACACCACCAAGTTAGGTTATTAGTTATTAGAAACACCTAATAAAATATTCATAGTAATTATTTTGAGCATTAACAAAATCGTAATATTATTTTGATATTGAAACAGAAAATAAATTAGCAATTAGTATCTACATAAAAAACCATCAATAATAATTATCATAACGGATTTTATTATAATTTTATTCCCTAATCTGTATAAAATAAAATAAGTACAATTTATTAATCGGATTAAACAATAAATAATGACGTTACCTCGGATTTCCATATTCGTATAAAAATTGTGTTTTCAAAAAATAATACAGAAATCGCGAATTGATTGCTTCT
>NW_007418035.1:0-557 GCF_000475195.1 Diaphorina citri
GGAAGACAGGATAGGAGAAAGTCAGCCGTTCCGAGAACGAACATTATCCCAGCAGGATAAAATCCGCCCCGGGCGGGATACGCTAACTAGGCTGGCAGGTAATTTGCAGGTATAATAAGGAAGTATAGGTTAACATATGGTCCAAATTTCGTGAGATTACATTGAAAATTGACGGAGTTATGATACGGGTAAAAATGCGTCGAAATATTTCGTGTAATATACACACTGGCGTGCTCAGGCCGGAACTTGGCCTGGCGCACTGTATCAGTGGGTATCACACTAGGTTTGCACTCCGGAGGTCCCGGGTTCGATTCCCAGTGAGATCTAAGTTTTTTTCGGCTCCGCGCTTGGATTTTGGTGTGCACTCAGCCTCGTGAAGACAATTGAGTAGCTACTTTAATCGAGTGGCGACCAGTGGCGGCATTACCAGAGTAAAAAAATCTGGTGTGAACATCACACGACTTTCTATTACATTTGCGGAACACGTATTTGAAAAAAAAAATGAAAATATTTCAAAGTCCCGAGCCTGAGCCGCCTACGGCGGCCGATTTTTGGTC
>NW_007418036.1:0-557 GCF_000475195.1 Diaphorina citri
AAGCATTTCTATTGCAATCAGCGTGTTTCGAACTTCCTTTATCAGCGAAGAAAAAAAAAAGTGGTTGAGCCCCATTGTACTGGAATACTTCTCAGGAAGAAATGAATTATTTACTTTTTTTTTTCTCCTCAGAGCGAAAGAAAGAGAGGGCTCTACTCTTCATATGTTCTGTTTCAAATGCCGTCCAAAATTGGATACTGGTAAAATAGGATGCCCATCCCGTAGTATGTCCCTCTCAGATGACCGATAAGAGACATACACAATTACACATAATACTTCCCATTTAGGTGCTTGGTCAATACGAGAACACGAGTTACCCGTTGAAATATTTGCAATCGAAAGACGAGTGCAACTTTTTGTCGATGGTGGGATTCGAACCCGGGACCTTCTGCATGGCAAGCGCGTTGCCACGGGGCTAACCGTGCCCCCATTTAAAATTGAGGACAAAACGAAAACCTTTCCTCTTGTCCCGTAGCCCGTACACTCGGGCCTGATGTCCAACTGGGCTTGTTTCGATGAAAATGACTTGTTTGCAATGAACTGAACGCTATCTTATC
>NW_007418037.1:0-557 GCF_000475195.1 Diaphorina citri
TCGCACGACTTTTTTTCGTGTCGCGCGACACGTTTCCACTATGCGATTTTTGCCGCGCGACCCTGTCGCGCGGCAAAAATCGCGTTGGTGGAAATCCACCTTTACGTGGATTCGAAAATAAAACCCTACTACTCCACCTTTCACGAGCATTCTGTTTTAAACTTTGAGAAATATAAACTCAGCGAATGTTGCTGATTGCATATCTCAAGGGGACGAGGGAACTGATGAGAACACAAAGCCAGAATGAGATAAATGAAAGGGGAAATTATATAGTATGAGATAAATAGAAGGAGAAATTAAAAAGTATGAGATAAATTGGAGGGGAGAATTAGATAGTATGAGATAAATGGAAGGAGAAATTAAAAAGTATGAGATAAATTGGAGGGGAGAATTAGTTGAGCTCAGCATCAAGTCTTCACGTCTTGCAAAGAAAATGAAAACTTGGAGCCGAGTTCTCATGAGATTCGCAAAATAGCTGAACTGAAGCTGAGCTATGAGGTAGGTAACTGAAGTATAAACCTACTAATGTAAAGAGAAATGTGAAGATGTGTATATAA
>NW_007418038.1:0-557 GCF_000475195.1 Diaphorina citri
TCCTATGTCACCTATGGGTATTACTTGTTTTATTAGTGGGGCTGATCGGCTGATGGCCCTACTTTTACCAATTTATAGGTCTGTTGAAGGTGATGAAACATATTCTTCAAGTTATATTCCCATTAAATGTACTTTCTTTTCAGTCCTTTTTCTTTATTTCAATCCTTCATTGTAGCCAATTTCTAATCTACGCGTTATTTGATTTGATTAATTATCAGAAGAAAACGAGCTCCAAAACCTTAGTGGTTGGAATCTTGAAATAGGTGTAGGTACTAAAAGCCTGATATGAGGTATCAACAAGCTAATACAGCGTTCTATGGAAAAGATAACAAGATAATTATTATGTAGATACCTGAACAATGTATTACAACTATAAAAAAAAAACAACAACCAACAAACAAACAACCGAGACCTGAAGTTGTGTAAAACCACTTAGAAAATAACAAGAGACATAACTCTAGAAAACAAAATGCCAAACATATGTTTGTACACAACAGTATCCACCCTGATAATGTTGAATAGTCCATTGAGGAATGATTTAGCATAGACCAACATCT
>NW_007418039.1:0-557 GCF_000475195.1 Diaphorina citri
AATTATTTTTCCCTACTGCTGAGAGATAAGAAGTAAAATAGCATGTGTACTTGTATAAATTGTGTAATTTAGTCCAAGCATAGTTTTGAAGAGGAAGATGTTGAGGAAAGGAAGCAGTAAAACGAGAAAAATCCTGTGAATTCTTATAGCATATTGCATATACCGAACATCAACATTTACATAAATGCAGATAAAAATGAAAGTGAATTTCATAGGTAAGTTGAACTAGGGGGAATAAATAGAAAGTAAAAAATACTCTAAGGACAGCTCCTTATTTTCAAATTCCCTAAAACTGTTTTTCCTCCTCACTATTTAAGGAGTGCACTAAAGAAAGGCATTTCAATCAAATATTACGTAGCTTAGCAGGACAACACAACACAACAGATGCACCATTTGTAATTCAGCATTCACCTAATGTGACCTGACAATCTCCGAATAAATTAAACGACCGGATTTTTAAACTTCCAATTTCACGATGCCCCTAATAGCAAATACCCTACATGCTGGGGTTTGCCATAAAACCCGAGGTAATACAAAGTGAAAAACCCATAAAAAAA
>NW_007418040.1:0-557 GCF_000475195.1 Diaphorina citri
AGAAGATATGAGTGAGAGGGAAAAAATAATAAAAAAGTGTACCTCTGCCTCTAAAAAGAAAGCAATGGAACAAGCCATTTCCATCCGTACCTCTCTTACAAAACACTATTAAGAGGGTTTGAGTTTTTGTACAACACTTGACAGTCTTTATATAGGTATTTAGTGCATTTATGTACATATTAATGGTAGGTAAATAGATACGGTACTAGATATAATTATTTATAGGTAGGTCAGTAGGTAGGGAACTAGGGACGAAGGTAGGTATTGGGAACGTGCCTGGTATTTCATTTATATCGAGCCTCATAGGACAGACCTACTACCTACTTCTAAAGGATAATCGCAATACAAGCATGAAAACTAAGCCGGTGCAAAGTAAACAGCCGGCTATTATTTTCATGGGATAGTTAGCACAGGTAGGAGGAATACAGGATACAGGATAGAGGGAATTACAGGAAGTTTCATGGGGAGTAGGATAAACAGAGGATCTAGGTAGGGACTGTGGAGAGCAGTGACGGATCGAGATATTTTCAGAAGGGGAAGCCAATCTTATATTATAA
>NW_007418041.1:0-557 GCF_000475195.1 Diaphorina citri
ACCGCCAAAAAGCGGTAAAATGCCGCCAACCGTTGCACCGGTCTTAATCAAGAATTTCGTGTCGCATCCTTGTCACATCCATCCCTTAGTTGTTTTATTTCCTCGGTAATATTTCTTATTCTTATTCTTACATTTGATAGCTACATACCAAATTTCAAGTCTCTAGCTCTTACCGTTCTCGAGATATTTTGTTTAGAGACAGACAGACACACACACGGACCAATGGCTGAAACTTTGGATTTAGGCTCTAGGGACCTCAAAACGTGTTTTGGCACTAAAAACTGACCATCGAAAATTTGACCCGATTACATTACTTTCCTTCCTATAGGATAAGGAAAAGTAAAAAGGAAAAACTACATATAAAGAAAAGAAGGATAAACCGGACTCAAAGAAGACGATAGAGACTGAGAAGGACTTGTCCTCCTCTTCTTTATTTGAGCTGGTACCTTAATTTAATTCTTCACGTTCTTCAACCCCTCTCTTCTTTTCCTTCTTTCCATCCCTCTTTCTTTTTGACCCTCTTTCTTCACATCTTCCCCCAATTTTCTTACTTCTCC
>NW_007418042.1:0-557 GCF_000475195.1 Diaphorina citri
CACAATCATGTACGTAGGTATACATAAACATATAGATACATAAATCTGGCTAATCTAAACAATGTGCGGTAATCAAAAAGATGCGCATATTTCCTAGGAAAAGTTATGGGATTAAAAAAGGGGGTGATAAAATACGGGGAAAAAATCGTAGAAAAAAAAAGATTAGGGAAAGAGAGGGAGGGGAGACAGGACAGAATAAAAGAGAGAATAGGAAGAGGAAAAAGAGAGAGGGAGGGGGAGGGGAAAGAAAAGGAGAAAAGGGAGAGAGTTAGAAGGATGGATTTTATTACGTTGAGCATGAAAAGTGGTTGTGGGTATGAAATAAATGAAGGCGGGTCAGATATGAAGAAGAGAAGGAGGAGGAGAAGGAGAAAAGGGAAGATGAAGAGAAGGTTAGTCACATATGTATAGGGAGATGGAAAAGAAACAAGAGAAGAAGACGACGAAGAAGGAGAAAAAGGAAGATGAAGAGAAGGTTAGTGAGATATAGGAAGGTGAAGAAAGAAAGAGAAGAAAAAGAAGAAGAAGAAGGGGGAGGAGGGTGAGAAGAGGCAGGT
>NW_007418043.1:0-557 GCF_000475195.1 Diaphorina citri
TGGGTTTTTTGGTTTTTAAAAAAAAAAAAAAAAAAAAAAAAAAATCCATGATGATTTTTTTTGCTGAGATAATAATGATATGAAATAAATTTGAAAATAAGAGGGATATTGAGCATTCAACTTGTTTAAATTCCTAATTGAGCACCTTGATTTCAGGCCATATCATTGATGAGTACTTGCGCAAGAAAATAGAACTTTCTGACCAAGCAGCTCATTTATTGTTCTCCGCTAATCGTTGGGAACGGGAACCCACATTGACAAAGTTAATTGAGCAGGGGATAACTCTGATCTGTGATAGATATTCCTTTTCTGGGGTGGCCTTTTCTGCTGCCAAAGAAGTAAGTTTCTATTTCAAAATAATTTAAATCATACTACCTAAAATCTAAAAACCTTCTACATTGGTCATAATAATTGTCATGTTTTATTGCCACTCAAATAATTAGGTAGTTATTATACTCTTTATTGTTTATTACCATACATAATGTTTTTGTTCACAGGGTATGGACATATCATGGTGCTTTCAGCCAGAGAAAGGATTGCCTAAACCTGATGCTGTG
>NW_007418044.1:0-557 GCF_000475195.1 Diaphorina citri
GCCGAGAAAGGCCGAAGCCTTCAATCTTCTCGCGCAGGGCAAACGTCATTATCTGGTCAAAGACTACGAGAGCGCTGTCGAGACCCTAGGCGAAGTTTGCGAAAAGTTCAGCGCCCTCTACGGTGAAACGGGAAACGAAATGGGAGATGTTTATTATTACTATGGGATCTCCCTGTTGGAGTTGGCGAGAGAAGAGGCGAACCTGCTGAATGTGGACAAGAAGGAAGAGGGCGAGGGGGAGGACGAGGAAGAAGAGGAGGAGGAAGATGAGGAAATGGAGGAGGAGAAGGAGGACGAAGGAAAAGAGGCTGAGGGTGGAGAGAAAAAAGAAGGTAAGTAAAATTGGACTTTTCGAAGGAAAAGAGGCTGAGGGTGGAGAGAAAAAAGAAGGTAAGTAAAATTGGACTTTTTTATTTCAGTGAAGTATGAAGAATTGAAGATTGTGATTTATAATAGTTCAACGCCAGGATTTTGCATTTAGTTTGTCTGTTTGTTTTTGTTCGAACTGTTGGTCCTATTTCAATGAAATTAGGGAGTGATAATCAAAACGGGAGGAG
>NW_007418045.1:0-557 GCF_000475195.1 Diaphorina citri
TAGCAAACAGTCTAAAGTCTAAACTACTCTAAAGGCCCAAGGACTTTTTGGGTTCGTGGACTTATATGTCCAATGTCCAAACTTTTGGACATGTTAGTAAGTTGTTCCAATATGTTGGACATTTTTTAGTTGTTCCAATATGTACGTAAAGTGTTCAGAATTATGGACATTTTATGCTGGGCTTTTTAGGACTACAAAAGAAATGTCCAAAATTTCGGACACTCGGCCTTGCGGTAAAGCAGCACATTTTCACAACTTTAGTGAATATCCCAGCATTACTAAGTGTCTCCTTTGCAATCATTTTCCATTTTCACTTATGGTAATTATTTTACACTTGTAATGCCGCCACTGGACACTACTCCATTAAAGTAGCTACTCAATTGTCCTGAAGAGACTGCTGAGTGCAACTTCAGTCACAGAGTCAACAAAATTTCAACCTCGCCGGGAATCGAACCTCAGACCTTCTCGGTACTGAATAGGAACCTGTCTGACATTTATTACACACATGTCAGGTGATTTTAATTTTTGTTTATTTAAATTAATCTCAACTAAATACT
>NW_007418047.1:0-557 GCF_000475195.1 Diaphorina citri
ACTTTTCGAGATTCTCTATTCAAAACAACACGAGCATAAACAAGCCTCGCCTGATAAGACAACATTTTAAAGATTTTCAAATACTTTAATGTTTCAAAATATAAATACACTTCTAGAACGGAGACTGTAATGTAAAGTCCCTTTACCCATGCAGTCTATGGAAAAATTAGTAAGTTTGCTTAAGCTCAGCTTTTAACATGCAATAATGGGCAAACCATTTGAGTGTTCCAATGAAACAAACCAACAGCAGACTTTGCTAGTTGATTGAACAAAGGGAGAAGAAGAAAGAACAAGGGGAACAAATAAGTTATAAACTTTTTTTTCGGTTAGATCATCGAACCTTGATGACTATTTTTTGGGCCAAATTTCAAACCGTTTTGTCTTATGAGGTGATCCATAGAAGCCCTCTTTCTGAATGATGTTTCAAATAATATGTATAGGTTTACCATCACTTACCAAATTAGAGCGTTGGATATGTAACAAAACTGTCTTTCCTTTGCCCTCAGTACATCCTTGGCACCAACAAACCCAGCCTCATGATGACACAGGCAGGTCTC
>NW_007418048.1:0-557 GCF_000475195.1 Diaphorina citri
GTTAAATCATCATACTTATATATTTATTTGACATGACTAAATAATATCTAGGTATCTAGGTAATTATTAGAATAATAATAAAAAAATCAACGTTTTACAAAAGAAGAAAATCTACCATTAGACTGACTCGAAAGTTAAAAAACTAGAAATTTCAATTGTAGATTTTTAGTTGAGAAAAAATCGTGAAAGAAAAAGGTAAGACCCTTACAATTTTCAATGTACCATGGACATTACTCCCTAGTTAGCTTATAGGAAGGGCACCTGCCTTGTAAGCGCTAGGTCGTGGTTTTGATTCTTGCCTGGGGTGAACTTTATTGTAAACACATATGGTTCGTTCTCGGAACAGCTAGCTGTCTTCCTATCCTGATCTCATTTTTTAAACTTCGGGAATATTAGACATACCTATATTTATAGTTTCCCTACCAAACAGTTTTTTTCCTTAAATGTAATTTCAGGTTTCAGGTCTTCCCTACTCCTTCCTTTTTCTTCCAAATTCTAAAATCATCTTCCAATACTTTTCAATCTTAACCCACCATTACACAACACAAGATTACGTA
>NW_007418049.1:0-557 GCF_000475195.1 Diaphorina citri
AAAAAAAAAAAAAAAAAAAAAAAAAAAAAAACCAGTTCTTCCTATAATGTGAAATATCGCACCTCCACTGAAACAGTGACACAGTTTGCCAAAATTATTTTTTTTTTTTTCTGGGTTCTGTTTTCAATGGATGTGAGTTTGCAATTTAAGGCGACACAGAGCCGCGCCGTACGAAATTCTCTATCCACCGATCTTTCGTGTCGCATCCTCGTCACATTTGAGAGCTACAATGCTACAAACCAAACTTCAAGTCTCTAGCTCTTACCGTTCTCGAATATTTTGTCCCTAGCTCTTACTGAAACTTGGGATTTTGGCTCTGGGGACCTCAAAACTTGTTTTGAGACTAAAAACTGACCATCGAAAATTTTGAGCGGATACATTAGGTACATAGGTACCTACTTTCTATATTATGGGATAAAGAAAGTAAAAATGGGCAATGTTTTTCGCTACAAGGATAATATTTTTCGGCTCACTTCTCTTGTCTCGACCCATCATCGCAATTCACACAGAACATTTAATTTTTTCTCTCTCCTGATACGGGCAACATCCAGGGTTGC
>NW_007418050.1:0-557 GCF_000475195.1 Diaphorina citri
TTGTTTAGCTCCCTTGGAACAAATGGTGGGATAGGAGCTTACAGGGAGTCAACTGTAAGAGCATTACCATTACTTTTATCAATACCTTCATACGAGTAACTTTTATACAAATCAATATCCTTATACCTTTCATACATTTCAGACCATCACATTTAACGTTGTTTGTTCGGATACAAGAAGAAATGCCGGTCTGACATTGAATTGGAACCACGGGTTTTCACTGTACGATACGGCAACCAGGGAATACGTATGGAGGTATAAATTCTCCAATCTCAGAGGCTCCTCGGATGATGGCAAGTCTAAACTCAAGTTACACTTCTATGATCCTGAGTCGAAAACCATTGAGACCAAGGTAAGTGTCATATGCGTCAAGTACCCATGAGAGAAAATTGACTCTACGAATTTTCCATAATTTCATACAAAGCTAGACAATTTTGGTTAATTTTATCGTTGTTCGCTAGGTCCCTTATTGTATCAGGTGAAGCCCCTGGAAAAGACTAAAACACTATGTAGAATAGAATATACCTTGTTCATACTACCAGCATAGGACTGAAAAG
>NW_007418051.1:0-557 GCF_000475195.1 Diaphorina citri
CTAGGTGTTGTGGTTCTGGAGATAGAGCGATCAGTGTGTGAAATGTGAATGAGTTCTCGTTCTTATAATATAAGATTACAAACAAGCGAATTACAAAGCAAACAAAAATAAATATAAAATAAATTTTAATAATTGCCGCCGGGACAGCTATCTCACCTCGTCCGAGCTCATCTCAACCCGGTACATAAACACACCCTAAAACTCTCTTCTTTGGATCAATAATAATGTAAATGGAGCGTAAAAAAATCACATTCGAAAATACGAGAGTGACAAAAGATATGCCTCCTGTGAGGTTTGAACTCACGGCCCCTGGTTTACGAGACCAGTGCTCTACCACTGAGCTAAAGAGGCACGTGCCAACGGTGCGGTCAAATAGCTTTATCTAAAGTACACTGCGTGCGTTGTGAACTAATGAAATTTTATAGGTAGGTGGTACTTAAGTACATCAGTACGTTATACCTACCAGCGATTCTCAACCGGGTGTACACGTACCCCTGCGGGTACGCGAGAGACCCTCCGGGGGTACGGGGGAAATTTGTGTAATGATAGACAAAAAA
>NW_007418052.1:0-557 GCF_000475195.1 Diaphorina citri
CCCTTATGTTTCCCTTCGTCTTTCTCTCCCTTGTTCTCCCGCTCCGTCTCATTCCCCCACCGCTCTTTCTTTTTTTTTTATCTTGCTTCCTTTCTCTCTCTCTTCGTCCACACTTTATCTTTCGAAACTCTCTGTTTCTCTCCCTTTTTCCTCTCTCTCTCTGCTCTTACTGTACTCTCTCTCACTCCCTCTCCTCCTCATCATCAGGTCTGTTGTTTTATAATAGACGAAGGAGAGGAGAGGGGAGGGAGTTGTGTTTTTCTCCTCTAGATTTCCTGCTCCACCGTATTGTCCGTTCGGTGAAAACTCGGCCTGTTGAAAACGCCAATTAGACGAGTACTGCTCTTACTGTACTCTCTCTCACTCCCTCTCCTCCTCATCATCAGGTCTGTTGTTTAATAATAGACAAAGGAGAGGAGAGGGGAGGGATTTGTGTTTTTCTCCTCTAGATTTCCTGCTCCACCGTATTGTCCGTTCGGTGAAAACTCGGCCTGTTGAAAACGCCAATTAGACGAGTAAAAAGGGAAAAAGGTAGTGGCGTTGGTTGAACCTTCATA
>NW_007418053.1:0-557 GCF_000475195.1 Diaphorina citri
TATTTACAATTCTATTCCAAAATAAATCCAAACACAGAACTGAAAGCTACATGATCTCCAAGCTCGTGACAGATATAAGTTCTCTCCAATTCGCTCCGAAGAGTCTGTTCATAAACAGTACAGACACTACTGTTTCAAGAGAATTGAGTAAATGATTTTCCACCTCTCAAATGGTCTCATCCTGTTTATTTGTTCACTTTCATGTCCCTCTCATAGACAGTTAATATTTCCACATATGGAGGTGGAGCGTCTTTATCAGGAGGAGGACAAGTGTAATCTTGATCTCCCTCATCCATGATCATCTCCAATTCTTTAATGTGTTTGGTGACGATTCTGTCGTGAGCTACAATATCATCCTCATCAATATCCGTGCTGTACGTATCCATGTATTCAAGTTTGTCCCAGAATTTCCGACTCAAGCAGAAGAGACAGTCGGCAGGATCACCATAGGTGGCCCAGAGACCGATAGCTATGATGCCAAACACAAACACCGTCAACACGTAGATCGGAATCTGGAAGAGCAAACATTCGGTTTCGATCCTCTTTGGAAACGATGG
>NW_007418054.1:0-556 GCF_000475195.1 Diaphorina citri
AAATGCTTCATTACAGTCAGCAAGCAAATATTTAGCTTTACGTGAGTAAATTCGCACCACTCCCAGCAGCAAATGACCGGATGTTCGTAAGGCCATTTTAACCTGAAAGAAAAATGACAATAAATAAATTATGAATTGAAAATTTACTGGGTACTCATTTGATACATCTTTTTCTGATTTGGAACTGTGGATTTGAAGAAAAATGACAATAAATAAATTACAAATTGAAAATTTACTAGGTACTCATTTGATACATCTTTTTCTGATTTGGAACTGTGGATTTTGAAGATACCACAAATAAGATGTTTAAAAATAAAGATGAAAATGGGATTTCTTTTTGGGTTATTCTACAAGTGAACACACACAACTTACTTTGGGTTGCAGAATCTGTGGATTTTGAAGATACCACAAATTAGATGTTTAAGAATAAAGATGAAAATGGGATTTCTTTTTGGGTCATTCTTCAAGTGAACACACACAACTTACTTTGGGTTGCAGAATTCCATCTACAGATTTTTCAATGTTGGTCTCAAAGACATGGGCTTTGGTTAACTTC
>NW_007418055.1:0-556 GCF_000475195.1 Diaphorina citri
TTCATCAGAGCTCACAAGAATCTCATCATGTGAATACACAGAGGCGAGGTAAGTAACATTCAGCCCTTCATCAGAGCTAATTGGTAGAGTCTGCCCGCCACTCTGTTCCCATAGAAGGACTTATCCAAACCTGGTCGACCTATATATCAAATTAAAGGTCTTTTTACCAGGAACACGAAAGTGATGGTGCAAATTTTGTCCAGAAAACCATAAAGCCAGAAAACTTTTGGGGGGATTTTTTTCACATTTTCTCACACAAATGAGCTCTGATCTTGAAATTTGTCGCGACGACCTATGAACTCAAAGCAGGAAAACTTTTTGATTCAAGTAGCTACTCAATTGTCCTTACGAGGCTGAGTGCACCCCGAACTCCAAGCACAGAGCCGAAAAAAACCTCGGCCCCGCCGGGAATCGAACCCGGACCTCCTGCGTGCAAGCCTAGTGTGATACCCACTCGGCCACGGATGTTGCTTCCAGTTTCCAGTACGAATATTAAAATTTGTTTATTATTTTTCTATTTCAGTGACGGATGGTCAAGTGAATCCCCACTACTCAT
>NW_007418056.1:0-556 GCF_000475195.1 Diaphorina citri
GAACAAAATGGGTACTAAATGATGGGCTTTGGTACAAATTCGCAGCAAAAGTTGTGGTGCTAACTTCACGCACCTTTTTTAGCATCCTCTCTTGTTTTGATTTTTTATTTTGATTTTACAAAAAAAGATGATGCAATCATTCGTAGATTTTTCCTGATCTGATTTGAGAGCTTTTTCAAGAAAGTTTTTAAAAGCTTTTCTTTTTCCCATTTTGTGTGTAAAAGTTTACCTCCAAACCATGTACTAACTACAACAAAGTTGTAGGGGTAATCCCCTACAGATTTCCTACGGGAAATCCTGACTAATGGCGACAGCAACGTAAAGCTCGAACCACAATCTCAACTGAGATAAGAGTAGCTACTTAGTATACTTACCTTTTGACACTTGAAGTGAGGATACATTTTTCAAAGATTCTCTAATGTAGGCAGTAAGTTGGTAATTTTGTTTCGCAGTGTCAAATAACTGTCGTGGTGCCCTTCTTATAGAGCCGGAGCTGAGGTACATTTTTTCTACCTCATAAGGTACAAAATTTTCTTCCTATGGATCTGATGGGGGT
>NW_007418057.1:0-556 GCF_000475195.1 Diaphorina citri
TCGATGTTGACATCGATGTTTTTGTTCCGATGTATCGATGTTTTCAAAACATCGATGTCGATGTCCCAACCCTAACCTATAGTTAGGTGCTATTCAGATGCATACGTTAGGAAGTTAGTACCTATAGTTAGGTGCTATTCAGATGACTTCTTCTTGTCAGTGGAGGAACCTCCGTACCCAAAGTGGGTATCACCCTCACGAAATTGGAGGTTTTAGGTTCGAATACTTCACCAAAAATATAATTCAAATTTAAGACGGCCAGCTTAGTTAACTTGATTGGTAGCCTGTCTGCCTTGTAAGCGCTTGGTCGCTGGTTCAATCCCGACCAGGGGAGACTGACAAAATAAGATTATATCCTAAACGGGTAATGTTAAGTTACGTCGCGCGTGGTTGGTATCCGGACGGGTGACCTACAAGGGACAACACGTGCTGGCCATTTCACGGTGCACTCAGGCTTGAAGAAGAAGGAGCCGTTTCCCAGGGAAACACTCGAGGTGCCATAAAGTCTGAGTGAAGAAAAAAAAAATCTAGGAAAGGAAAGAGAGAGAGAGAGAGA
>NW_007418058.1:0-556 GCF_000475195.1 Diaphorina citri
GGCGAAAAAAGACATCACAATATCGTACTCCAAATTTATGGACTGTAGGTAAATTACAAGAACAACAGAATGAAACCAGTTGAAAAAAATGCTTATTTGTAATCGAAATATACTACCTAGTTGAAATTTTCTATGAATGGTGAGAATTGAACCCAGGACCTTCTGCATGGTAAGCAGAAGGTCTGGATTTCCGATTGGCGGTCCGCGTCATTTTCAAATGATTCTTTTTGGCACTTAGCTCACCCTGTATTTAATAATAATTCGTAGCAAAATAATTAGGTTGGTATCTTTTACCTACGCAGGTACACATGATTGATTGTCATTATTGCGTAGGTACCTTTTCAAATTAGGTATGTAGGTACCTACGTCAGAGATTAGGTAAGTTACCTACGCAGGTACACATGATTGATTGTCATTATTGCGTAGGTACCTTTTCAAATTAGGTATGTAGGTACCTACGTCAGAGATTAGGTAAGTTCATTTAAAACCCCCCTAAAACAGGCTATAACTTCAACAGCCCACACTGCACGAATTAATTCTTCGTTACGAATTTTTC
>NW_007418059.1:0-556 GCF_000475195.1 Diaphorina citri
TTTGTCGATGGTGGGATTCGAACCCGGGACCTTCTGCATGGCAAGCAAGCGCGTTACCACTGGACCAACCATGCCCCCCTCCCCCAAAACCTTCAACCAACACGTGGCTGTGTCAGGTTAGTCAGTAGTGGTGTGGGGGGAGAGGGTTTAAAATTTGTTCATTAGTTAGTTTTTGTTTGAGAGCTAAATTCATTTTGCCGTTGCCAGTCATTATAACTAGAGTTCCAGGGGGAAAAAAAGAGTAAAACATTATGCCTGATTATACCATGTTTATTTATTTAAATATTTTTTAAATTAATCTGGTGATTATTAGGTACATAATGAAACAACGTCACCACAAATTTTAGATGGAATGCAATGTTGGTAATGAAGAGGAGACACAAACATCGTAAAAACCAAAAAACACATTAAATTTCGAGTGTGGAATTAACGTCAAGCGAAAATTTCGAGCTTTTTGTCCCGATACTGTTACTCCGTGATAATAATAATAGGTAATAATAATAATAATAATAATAATAATAATAATAATAATAATAATAATAATAATAATAATAAT
>NW_007418060.1:0-556 GCF_000475195.1 Diaphorina citri
ATCATCTGATGACTTTTCCCCGCCTTCCTCACTACTCTTACCTCCGTCCGACAGCTCATCAAAAGTCACCTCATTCGGGTCCAAACCCTCCGCGGTCAACGCCTCTTCCAGTCTAGCAGTCAACTCAGCCTTAGGTCCACTTGAAGAAATCCCGCGAGTCTTCAACTGGGCAACTAACTCCTTGCATGTCAATTCATTCAACTTCTTCATAACCATTTTGAATAAATGTAGCACACAAGTCTAAAAATAGAAAAATAATCTAGAGACCGGGTCAACACAAACACGTAAAAACAAGAAGTAGGTACGTAAACTCGGAAACAAAACAGAAAGAGAAATATTTCAATGCACAAAATAAAGACGACAAACAGTCTACCAGTTTAACACACAAAACAAACTTGAGAGATAGGTAATTTGCTTTCTCAATAATACAGCGATCGGTACGAAGGGGAAGCACTGTTTGCGCGCGCGCGGTACTCCACGAAACTCGCACTAGAAAAATAAACGAAAACCGAAAAACGAAACACTAGACGCTAATCTCACTTCTCGACACCAAATT
>NW_007418061.1:0-556 GCF_000475195.1 Diaphorina citri
TCATTATTTACGGAGATATTAACGATACAAAGGGAGAATCCGTCAATTTCCTACATTACTATGAATCCCTGTCCACCTTTTTCTTGCTATCGCCACATCGAATTTTCCTCCAAAAACAACACGAACAACAAAACAAGTAACAACAACACCACCAACAACAACAACAACAACAACAACAACAACAACAACAACAACAACAACAACAACAACAACCACAACAACAACAACAACCACAACAACAACGACACCAACAACAACAACGGTGGACAAACAATTTTCTCCCACCTGATCGCCTTATTTCCTCCTCCTCCTCCTCTTCCTCCATTGACAACAATGTCCCCCCTCGAGCTACATTTTTCTCCTCTACTGTCAGACTCCGAAAAAATTGGGGTCGAGGGGGCCCGGCCACCCCTCCCCCCTCTTTGATCTTCATAATTTAGTTCTTCTTGTTGTTGGTGGTGTTGGTGTTGTTGTTGTTGTGGTGGTGGTGGTGGTTGTTGTTGTTGTTGTTGTTGTTGTTGTTGTTGTTGTTGTTGTTGTTGTTGTTGTTGTTGTT
>NW_007418062.1:0-556 GCF_000475195.1 Diaphorina citri
TCTTTTTTTTTATATCAGTACTTTTTTGTGGAGGGCAACTCTTGACGTTAATTTTTTAACACGAAGTGTTTTTTTGGGTAATAATAGACTCTTGAGTGAAAGGCAACCACTAGGCGAGGTTAACGCCTTAGGCGTTCTCTACCACCTAACCCTTAGAGCTCCATTATCATGTGGTCAAATTCTCAAATGAATGAGGATAAAATTCCATACCTCGGCGGGGATCGAACCCACGCCCTCCTGTTTACCAGGCGAGCGTCTTGACCACTACACCACCGAGGTACATTCGAAGTACACAATGGCAAACATGCACTTTTTTTTTCTTTTTTTTCCATCCCATCTGGCCCGCGGACGCTTTTAGCCCATAAGAGACGAAGTTGTTTTGTCTCCATTGGATCTTGCTGAAATTTAACCGCTTCTAACTCCGGACCGGTACTGGGTGTAAAATAGTAGGAAACTTTGTTTTCTAACTAGTAGACAAATCCCCGATGCACTCTGACGTGGAGCGACTGAGATATTAGCGAAAAAGAGAGAAGGGTTTGGTCAAGTTTGGTGTGAC
>NW_007418063.1:0-556 GCF_000475195.1 Diaphorina citri
TATCCATCTCTCTCTATTTCTGTTTTGACACTTTTATTCCCTATTTCCCATTCTCTCTCCCTCTTTCTCTCTGTGTTTGAATCCTTGAATCTTTCTCTCTGTACCTATCTTTGTTTTGACACCTCTCTCTCTTCCTCTGTATCCCTGTCCCTCCCTCCTCTCTATTTGCTTTCTCTCTCTCCCTCTTCCTCCTTCTTTCTCTCTTTATTTGAGTCCTCTGTACATCTGTTTTGATTCCTCTCGCTTTATGTCTCCCTTTATTCCATTTTCTTCCCTTTCCCTCCCATTTTTTTTCTCTCTCTCTTTCATTCCTTCTCCTTCCTTCTCTTTTTCCCTTTCTCTCCTTCTCCTCTCTTTCTACCAATGCCTCTCTCTCTTTTATTCCTTCTCTCTTTCTCGAGGATGTCATCCATCTTCCATTTTTTTTTTCGCTTCAACTCCCCACGGAGTCAATGAAATTCCATTCTACTCTACCATGCATTTTGCACGTAGCTACAGAGTTCTGCACGTAGAGACGGATTTGCATTCAGAGTGCAAAACTTTCGCTCAGGACCGT
>NW_007418064.1:0-556 GCF_000475195.1 Diaphorina citri
CTTCCTCTTCTTTTTTGTCTCGTATCTTCCTCAGTCCCCTTCCCTTTATTTTTCCCTCCTCTTTTACTCTCTCTCTTCCTTCTTCTTAATTATCCTCCCTTTGTCTCCTTTTCTCTTTCTATATTCTCTTCCTCTGGTTAGGCTTCCACTTTTCTGTACCTCTCTTCTTTATCTTTTCTCATATTACTATTTTTTCTTCTTCCTCCTCTTCTGTTTCCCTTTAATTATCTCTTCTTTCACCTTAATTGACCTCTCCCTTTCTCTTCTCTTCGCATATTCTTCTTTATCCTCTGTCTCAGCTACACTTATTCCATCTTCCCTTTTCGATCTCCTTCTTCACTCTTTTATACCTCTCCCCCCTTTCTCCATATCTTTTCATCTCCACCTCTATTCTTCCTTTGTTTATTTTTGTTCCTTCTCCTTAATTAGCTTTAGTTCTTCTTCGTCTTCTTCTTCTCTATCTCCATATTCTTCGCTCTGAGTTTGTCTCAAGTTCCAGTCTAGCTCCTTCAATCCTCTTCTATCCCTCTTTCTTCTTCTTAATTACCCTGCCCTA
>NW_007418065.1:0-556 GCF_000475195.1 Diaphorina citri
GGGCGGGGCACTTGGTCACATTGTTGTTGAAATCCTCGAAGCTTCGCGTCTGATTAGTAAAGCATGATGCAAAAAAAAATGCATTAGTACACACACAACCAGGGGCGAACGGTTAGCGAGTCACAGGGGGCGAAAAAAGCATTAAAAATAAAATGAAACAAAGTATCTTATATAAAAGATCGGAAGAGAAGCATTAAAAATAAAACAAAACAAAGTATCTTGTCTTGTATAAAAAACTGTTTCTTTTCTTAATTTTCCTCTTCTAAAGCTCGCTTTCCCTTCTTTTGGTGTGATAGTGCCTGTACCAAACCATAGGAAACAGCGGGGAAACGAGCTTCAGAAGAGGGGAATTTCCGAAAGGAAAAACAACTAATATGAATTTTGAATTGTGGTGGTATTCAACATTTAAACCACCTTAAAAATGACATAACCTTAGAAAGCGCTGTCCCTAACTTCTCTTCAAAAGTTGGTATTCTGCAAGTTGGTTAGGAAAACAAGCTATTGGCAATATTGCCGGGCAATAACTATGGCAATATAGACAGACACACACACGGAC
>NW_007418066.1:0-556 GCF_000475195.1 Diaphorina citri
AATTCTTCGGTGTTTTAAAAATATTCCACAAAGCTAAAAGTCACTTGTCTTTCCCAGACTCGGTGAAAATGTTACATCAACCAATGAAATTTTGTAAACTTGTCACATCCACCAACGACCATGCTTCGGTCTTTTAAATGGTCCATAAAACCACAAATCCCTTCTCTAATTTATTTCTTCTTCCTCACATTGATGAAATGTGAAACAAATCGTCATCAGGATGTCTTCTGATGTCAAAGGACATGATTTCAAAATATCTTAGAAAATCTTAAAATAGCCCATAAAACCAAAAATCCCTTCAATGTATATCCCATCTAAATTTATTTCTCTCCCACACAAACTTCAAAGCGATTCAAATAGTTATACTTAAGAAGAATACCAAAGATACCAACAACAAATATAGTTTATCGCCAGAAAATGATTCAAATATAGAGATACTTACAAAGGAAGATATAGGTACATCCCTTCGAATAACAATAAAACCAAAATCTATATTTATGCATTAGAAGAATAAAAGTTACCAGATACAATCTAACATGGCGTCCCAAGTATAATA
>NW_007418067.1:0-556 GCF_000475195.1 Diaphorina citri
CATGGGGTAATGGAAGGTAAGACTGTTGCCCGCCTCCTTAAGTTAGACTTCTGGAAGCTGCTTGTCTTAGCTTAGATTCTTGGTCGGTAGCTCGTCTTAGCTTAGAATCTTAGAAGGTAGAGCGTCTGCTATGTAAGCGCCAGGTCGCAGGTTCGATTCCACCCTGGACGAACTTTATCCTATACGGATTAGGGTCGTTCTCGGAACGGCTGACTTTATCTTCTCTAGTACTCCTTCTCTTCGATTTTGGTACGATAAGACCTCCAGGTTCAGCCTCTTCAAAAAAAGAAGATTCAGAAGAAGAAAGAAGAAAAAGCATAAAATAATACATAGTAAATAAATAAAATCATAATGCATAAAATAGGTGCTAAACCACTGGATTACCAATAATACCAATGTATTTAACATTAGTGAGGTTTTTTTTTTAGGACCTTATTTTATGTGGCAGGGTTATCACTTACGTGAGCTCTTCCGGTTAGGTGCATTTTAAAAGATAAATATATTTTCCTTTTTTTTTTCAGTCGCGGACAGTTAGGTTACCCAAGCTCTGGGACGG
>NW_007418068.1:0-556 GCF_000475195.1 Diaphorina citri
TGTTTCGTACGAATAGAAGTCAGTAGGTTCTCACATTCGCTCTCATCATGCAATGACCAATATCAGGTTTAATTTTATGGCAAGTGAATGAACAGTACAAGGCCGGTTATGAGAGATACCTACTCAATATAAGTACTCATAGTTAGGTACTTGTATACCTACGCAGGTAAAGAGCATCTTCAGTTTTCATTACAGTTAGGTACCAACTCATTACTGCTCAAACTGCTGAAGTAACTATAGGCTATAGGTGCTTGTGCTTATGCCTATGATACACAATGATATTATACATAAGGCCTCTTGCTCATTGGAAATTGGAAGCTTCACAGTCTTCACGCTACTAGAAGTTACGCGCGCTACTCAGCCTCAAAATACAAGCCAAAGAAAATGATACAGACCTCTTGCGATAGAGACCTCAAGATCAACTCTAGAGACGATCGATGGTCGCGCAACTCCAGAGTAAGGAGGAGTCTGTACTTCTGTATAGGTAGGCTTGCCAAACGTCCCGAATTGGCCGGGACAGTCCCGAATTTCAGGGGGTGTCCCGGCGTCCCGTTCA
>NW_007418069.1:0-556 GCF_000475195.1 Diaphorina citri
CTTTGGCTTCACTTTTTCTCACCTCGATTTATCCACAACTTTTCATCTTCCTTGGGGAAAATGAGACTTCTCTGTGCTGCAAATTTCGTTTTTCTCTGTGCTGTTTGCAGTTTGATTTTTTCGGGCTGGTTGCTGGTTTTCGAAAGTTTGGATCTAGCACAGGGGAGCGTGTTGAGGACGAGATTTTTCGAGAAAAATCCCATGACAACAGTAGGGGGATGGGATTTTAGTTTTCATAAAACGTCCCTTTCCCACCGTAAATTCTTTGTTTATTTTTGACTTGTAATTTTAATTTTTATAAATTTTATTTTCTGTTTCTCAAGACCTCACAGGCTCACATCAACTTTTGAAGAATTTGAAGTAAAATTTCGTTTTTCGTAGGTACTTACCTAATAATTAGTTTTCTCAAACCTCTTTTTATTCTTGCGCTAATTCAAGTCACAAGTGAGTGTTTCTGTTACCTACTATAAAATACCTATAGGTACTCTTTTTTGTCTACTGTCATCAAGTCAATGTCTCTATAGTCCCTGCTGGATTGACTTGTTTGAGGTATCTA
>NW_007418070.1:0-556 GCF_000475195.1 Diaphorina citri
ATATATTGAGAAGGATTACTCGGAAACTCAAGTCCTGGTGAAGATTATAGTCGAGTATGATCAAATGTTTAAGAAGGTCAGTGATCCTGTTTGTCCATTGTGCTCTGTGTTTGACGAGGATTTGCATTCACGCGCATTAATTTAAATTTTTCCTGGTTTTCATAGGTTTTTAAAATGAAGTTATGCTGATAGGATTCAACTCGTTTACAAATACAAGGATAAACACTACGATCACAATTCGCAATATATACTTCTTAGGGAGATATTTTTTTTAGTATATTCTACTTTCAGGACCCCCCAAATTCCCCGGCCTCCACCGTGGAGTATGAACCTTTTATGGATTAACTGAAGAAGATGGCCAATGATAGATGATAATTCGATTGAGACCATAATCTCAATAACTTTTTATTTAGAACAGAAGAGAATATACCTCATTTATGCTGCTAGGATGAGTCCTTTTACGCTCGCAGTCTAAGTAAGGTCTTGTATTTGTTGCTATTTTCAGAACCATGCCTTATTGAACAGAGTACAAAATGCTACGAGTGAGGATGATAGA
>NW_007418071.1:0-556 GCF_000475195.1 Diaphorina citri
CCACAAGTTTGGCCATGCCTCGGGATGAACTAGCGGGATTCCGGAGCGAAGCGACGGAATTCAGCTAGTACATAATAAATACACCAGCACACATTATTATCCCATGTGCTATAGTTTTTCCGTTCATTTTCCTACTGTCAGAAGGATGTTTTATGTTTTTGCTGACAGCTCCAAGGACACCATTGTCATTGCCAAGGTCACTGAACGTCCTGTGCGGATCGATCGAAGTGAAGTATGTATGAGTTTTCTCTCGACAATTTCCCAACTTTGTCTAACCCATCAGCGCCGAGAGCTACATATATGGTACACCCTACCTTTCCCCACTAAATCTTCGATGCCTGAGGCGCTAGTATAGATAGAGAGGTGGGGATTGATTCATTCATCAGTAAACAATATTTCCTATTGTCTCCCATTTGGATTGATACGAATACTAATTACTGACCTCATGTAACTTGAGCTTGAAAGTTGGTGTTTTTTTTGCTGCGTCAGAAAATGGATTTTCGTGGAGAGTAAGTACATTATTTATAATTTACAATTATATTTTTAATTTTTCATT
>NW_007418072.1:0-556 GCF_000475195.1 Diaphorina citri
AAAAAAAAAAAAAATCCTATAGACCCGAAATGGAAGAGAAGGACAGGGTAAAAGAAAGCCGTTCCGTGAACGAACCTTGTCCGTTTAGAACAAAGTTCGCCCTGGGCGGGAAACGTACCCCAAAGCTTACAAGGCAGGATTTCTTTCGAATGAATTTCGACCCGTGTGCAACATGCCGACATGCATAGCTAGATAGACATATTGACATAATATTTCGACCCGTGTGCGACATGCATAGCTAGATAGACATGCATGCATGCCACTTAAAAGAAACCTGTAAAAATAATAATAAGTAATAATAAAAAAAATATAAAGCTAAGTACATAATAAGGGTCAACTGTGACGACGATGAGACCATACCTACCAGGAAATCTCTTAATCCATCATAAAATTTGAAATTGGAATCTCTCCGTTGCTAGGCACTGATAGAAAGAAGAGGACTCAGTAAAGTAAATATCCACAAAGCTAATTTCTCTTCTGTTTCAGATCATTTTCCTTGGAGAAAGATGTTTCGACCGCAGTGCTCAAAGCGATGGACACATTCGATGAGACACTA
>NW_007418073.1:0-556 GCF_000475195.1 Diaphorina citri
TGATGCACCCTTATTTGCGATAGTAATTATCACCTCTAGTCTGCCAACGTGCAACGATAGAAATCTCGTACTTTTTTTTCCGTCCTGACATAAAAAAAGAAAAGTTTGTTTTTTGTAAAATAGCAAATGGGAAACTTAAACCATGCTATAGAAGAAGAGGAAAAGGTACTTCAACAAATCGATATAAATGGGGCATGGTTGGTGCTGAGAATGGTATACCCTCCTTTGGTCACATAACTAGATTTACACCAAAGTAATGACCCCCTTCGTACGAAGTTACGAAGTAATGAGTAGCCCTGTGTGCCTCTGTCTAATAAAAAAGTTGGACTCTAATTTGGTCTGGACTTTGCAGTATCAAAATATTCAGAGGGCAGTATAAAAATACATCAAAATGCAAAAAGAATGTGCAAATATTGGCCGATGAGGAAAGGTTAAGCCCATCTCCAATTATTCAAATTTGACTGCAAAACTCTCTCACTATTATAAAAATGCCCATTAATTTCGTTCTAAATTTATGCTGCGTTTTCCATTGAAGTTATTGAAGCTCTCGATTGCC
>NW_007418074.1:0-556 GCF_000475195.1 Diaphorina citri
AACGCGGTTTTGTGTCTGTATTTTACTGTGTATCTGCGAACCGTGCAAGATGTGTATCTACGAACTGTGCAAGTTCTTTTAATTTCATGTGAATTTGAAGAAACTGATGAACCAATAATCGTTTTCCTTCTTGAATTTTAGTTGTTTTACCAATTGATACATGTTTGTATTAAACTGATGAAAATTTGTAATAAATCATTGATTGGGATCTGACGTAACACGTAAAAGATACCTCAATGATAACCTCAATGTGCTGTGGTCAAAAGTAGAGCTTTTACCTACTGAAAGTTCTTAACTTCTCAGTTATTTGCTAAAGATAGCCATCGAAAAGGAATCAATGAAGATGCATCCAACAAAAGCTGACAAGGACATTCTAAGGATGAATCGAATTCTTGGTCAAACTGTGTCCAATATGAATAGTTTGAGTAACTCAATCAGTCTTATTCAGTGAAGTATAAAATGAAGTAATATACCTACTGTGCCGTTCAGCTGTGTGGGAACTTGAATTTGCGGTCTTTCGTTGAAATGTTACAATTTTCAATTAAAATCCATTCAC
>NW_007418075.1:0-556 GCF_000475195.1 Diaphorina citri
ACTCCGGATAGATCACAGCGGTGTAGGATGTAATCTTAATATTAAATTTATATAAAGGTAATGTAGATGAAGGTGAGAACAATCAGAGATTGATAGAAGTTGACAGCGATGTTACAAAGGGGAAAAAATGAATACAATTAGAAAATAAATAGGTACATGAGTAAGTCACTTAGTAAATGTACTTTTCTTCTAATCGAAAACCAGAAGATTTCAATTCGGATTCCAGGAATATTGTAAGTATTTAAATTAGTTTTAAAACAACACACACCACTTTCTAACCTACCATCCTACTCCACTGATAACTGATATTATTACAAACAAATGCACAGACAAACCCAACATGGGTACATACAATCCAACTCGTCAGTTTTGTATGAGTTATTATTTTAATTTCCAAGTGTAAATAGGTATTGCATATCGTTTTTTGTTTTGTCTGATAGAGTCTTCATTTGGCAATCGATAAATAACACGCTCATGCAATATTGTTGCTATTGTAAACTTGAAGATAAGGTTCCTATATCTTATACTTTTAATCATTTGCATATTATTAATTTTT
>NW_007418076.1:0-556 GCF_000475195.1 Diaphorina citri
CGAGGCGAATACAATAGTCCGTCCCTTATACCTTTTTATTACTATTGTAATGATAAAGGAAGGACGGACTAAAAACCTATTAGAATAAATCATACGTGTGTAATTAAGAGACCTATCTAGGATGTGGGGTGAAGGCAGATAAGGAAACCGCTAATAAATCAAAATCTCTGTCTGAGGCGGTCTCTGTGCCGCACAGGGAAGGTCAACGCTATTATCATTCCGCTCTGTGTTTGTTTATGTTGATCATTATTATCCCCACAAGATTGGAAGGATTGTGGAGGTGCCTATAATGTCGGAAATTACTCCCATGTAATTTATCCAAAAAACTAGAGGGAAAAAACTGTTTCTTTTTTACTATCCCATTGACCATTGATAAAAGGAAGTCCTTTCCTCTAGGCAGACATAATAATACTGTCCCGAAATAAGGGCGAACTTTTTCAATTGATTTATTGGTGATATGCCTCACATTGCCTGGGGGACTAATTGGAATTTATTGCTTCAGGGATGACTTCACTTTTCGTTTTTCAAACGTCACATTTTAAGCACTTCTGTGGAT
>NW_007418077.1:0-556 GCF_000475195.1 Diaphorina citri
CAATAGAGTCTGGTGGAGGGGCTTTGTTCATCGACCTGTCCTATAGGATAGAACGATAATGGTTATGTATGTATGTACTTAGTACTTACGTATACCTACCTATCCAATGAGATAGGTACCTACTTTATTGAATGGAATGAGGCAGAAGTATTTAGCCATGATACATAAAAGCAATAAAATAACTATACCTACATACTCACATTACTTCTATAGAAAACTGGTCAAAAGTAGCTAGATCCCTTTTCGTGATCAAAGTTTCGAAAATATCGGCTGCATTACAGAAAACATCCCTGCACTCAAGTGTGATATTCTTGAGTAAGAAACTGAATAATGATATTAATTTCCATGAGGAAGTAAGTATCAAGTGTAGAAACTAAGTCCATTGAAATTGAAGAATTACCTAGTTGCACAATTATAGGAGGTTTGGAGAGGTTCCAACTGTCTTTTACCGTTTAATGTTGTACTAGTACCTATACAAGTACTTACAAGAAGATGCATAATATTATTTATTGGCTGTTAGCTGTGATTGATGGACAAACAAGGAAGATAAAGACGG
>NW_007418078.1:0-556 GCF_000475195.1 Diaphorina citri
ACCCAAAATAAAATTTGAAGAAATCCAAAATTTGATGAAACCAAAATTTGAAGAACTCAAAATTTGAAGAACCCAAAATTTGAAGAAACTCAAAATTTGAAGAACCCAAAATTTGAAAACCCAAAATTTGAAGAAAACCAAAATTCGGAGAAACTCAAAATTTGAAGAACCCAAAATTCGAAGAAACACAAAATTTGAAGAAACTCATAATTTGAAGAACCCAAAATTTGAAGAAAACCAAAATTCGGAGAAACTCAAATCTTTTAAGAAACCCAAAATTTGAAGAAACCCAAAGTTCGAAGAAACTCAAAATTTGAAGAACCCAAAATTCGAAGAAACTCAATATTTGAAGAACCCAAAATTTGAAGAAATCCAAATTCGAAAAACCTCAAAATTAGAATCCAAAATTCAAAAAAACCCAAAAATTCGAAGAAATCAAAATTTGATGAAACCAAAAATTGAAGAACTCAAAATTTGAAGAATCCAAAATTCGAAGAAACCCAGAATTCAAAGAACCCAAAATTTGAAGAAACTCAAAATCTGAAGAAACTCAAAA
>NW_007418079.1:0-556 GCF_000475195.1 Diaphorina citri
TTTTTTTTTTTTTTTTTTTTTTTTTGTACATACTGGGAAAAATCAGCGCGACCCGAACACGCGAAGCCCTCAGGGGGGGTGGAGGGGGGCGAAGCCCCGCTCCCGAGCACGCAGTGCGCGTTATTATACTAAATCTAATTATTTTTCTCCCATTTCGTTTTCCTTCAAGGTGGTACGCAAGTTACGAGTACCCGACGAGTTAACAGGACAGCAGAGTGTAGGACGAACTCAACAACCATCCGAATCAATTGCTCAATGTAATACACTAAATTTTATGACTTGACTTGGACTCGAACCACCAACCTCCAAGTTCGAAGTCCAACGCGCTAACCACTACACCACCGAGGTTGGTGCTCTGTACTCACCTTTGATACCCGAAACGAACCGGAGTCAACTAGAAAGTAGAAGACGTGAATCAGTGAGGGGATTAGAAATGTCCACACCCAAACGATCTGAAAGAGAGTCGAGGGGTCTGAGTTTGAGAAATAGGAGAGAGCTGAGTCCAAGTCCAGAGACGCCTGGGGACTTGAGAGACCGTAGTCTCAGTCCTATTAGT
>NW_007418080.1:0-556 GCF_000475195.1 Diaphorina citri
CCCGACGAGTTTACGATTGAAATTGGCGATGTGCCCCGATGTAAGTGTTCTTCCTTTAATTCACTTCCCAACCTTATTGGGAGTCTTTCCTAACCCTCGATACCCTCCTGGCTAATTAATTCCTCTTCCGTTCTTCATTCCTTTCCTTTGATTTGAATCTGTAGGTATATTCATTGAATTTAAGATTTGAATGAATAATACACAATTATTACTATTATTACTTCTCTGAAGTCTTCTTCAACCGAATGTCTTTCTCAAGCCAGATTTAAGTATTACAAGAAGTCATGTGAGCTCATGGGGTATCAGCAAGATGTGGTTCAAAGTTCTCCCATAATTTATTAGGTGATTTCATTAATGATAGCCACTTTGGCCTCATATCACGTGCGCTTCAAATTAAATTGATCCCAAGGGCAAGATAAACCTAGACCCTTGACAAATGGAGTGTGCCTGAAGGCATGTGATGTGTTCCAAAGTGACGTGATCTGAGCGCACGGCAGTGCGCCAGGCCAAGTTCCAGTAAGCACGCCTGTGTATCTTTACACGAACCGATTCGGCA
>NW_007418081.1:0-614 GCF_000475195.1 Diaphorina citri
CTCTCTCTCTTGTACAGAACAAGCTATTTATAATACTTACGTTATTCATATTGTCTCCTCTGATGAGAGTTGAGGTACCTACATCACCAACCTCGTGTAGTAATTAGTGGACTTCAGATCTGGAGGTTGGTGGTTCGCGTCTCCAAGTCATGAAATTTTGCAAATTTTCAGTCATATTAATCGGGGATCAACGCTTGGGACATACATTTAAGTATGCTTGATAATAATAATAAAATGCTGAACACTATAAAAATTCACTTTTTTATATATTTTGACTTGAATGATGGGGATCAAATTACACATTGTATTATTTAGGCACTACAATTCAGTAATCCAGTGTAAAATTATTTAGACCCTGCTATAAAATGAATCTGAAATTTGCATTTTGGATAATTCATACCTCTAAGAAGTCCTCCAGTTTCTTAAGAGAAACAATTACCTGAAAAACTTTGCTTCCACACATGGCCTTGATGCTTGGCGTGTAATCAAATAAATAAATAAAAATACCTCTCCATGAAATTCAATGGGTTAAAAATTTCCTGAACTCTCATTGGTCGAGCCGTTTACCTCATGGATGTAGTTAACCCTGTGATGACGCCCCCCCCCCCCCCACA
>NW_007418081.1:9751-10208 GCF_000475195.1 Diaphorina citri
TATTTATTATTGATGCAAATTACAAATAAATTTCAATCAAACCGAGATAGGATTCAATGTGATCAAGGTAGATGGATGTTTCTCCCTCCAACCCTCCCCTCCCCTTGTCCTGGTCTTCTCTCTCTCTTGTACAGAACAAGCTATTTATAATACTTACGTTATTCATATTGTCTCCTCTGATGAGAGTTGAGGTACATCACCAACCTCGTGTAGTGGTTAGTGGACTTCAGATCTGGAGGTTGGTGGTTCGCGTCTCCAAGTCATGAAATTTTGCAAATTTTCACTCATATTAATCGGGGATCAACGTTTGGGACATACATTTAAGTATGCTTAATAATAATAATAAAATGCTGAACACTATAAAAATTCACTTTTTTAAATATTTTGACTTGAATGATGGGGATCAAATTACACATTGTATTATTTAGGCACTACAATTCAGTAATCCAGTGTAAAA
>NW_007418082.1:0-556 GCF_000475195.1 Diaphorina citri
AGCTCCCTCCCGCCATCTTGGAAAATAAAAGGTGACCTTTTTGTGGATGGTCATACACGCATGGGTCATAAGTCATAACACAACAATAAGCCACTTGGGAAATAAATTGTGGTCAAAATGGGATGGAAAGGGGGGAGGTGTGGACAGAAAAGGGAAAGAGGGGGAGGGAGAAGAAGGGTGAGAAAAGGGAGGGGGAAGAAGATGAGAGGGAGGGTAGGAAAAGGGTGAGAGGTGTGAGGAGAAGAAGAAAATAAAGGAGAGGTAAGAGGGGGAAGGGAAGAAGAAGAAAAAGGAGAAGAAAAGGAAGGAAGAGGAGGGTTAGGACTCGGAGAAAGAGGATGAAAGGGAACAGGCAGAGAAAAGTTGAGCATTGTGTTGGAAGAGCGAGAAGAAAAAAGAAATAAAGGAGTAAGAGATGTAGAACTAAGACTAAGAGAAGAGGAAAGAGAAGGAGAGGTCGAGAGGTAGGAGGAGAAAGAGGAGGAGAAGGAAGAGATAGAGGAAAGTAAAGCACAGTGTTGGATTTGTTGGAAAATGGAGAAGAAAGAAGAACTAA
>NW_007418083.1:0-556 GCF_000475195.1 Diaphorina citri
TCTCTCAAACGCCCCGTTCTCTCTACTTTTCCCCTCAACCTTTCTCTCCCACCCTCTCTCTCTCTCTCTCTCTCGCGCTCTCGTTTCTATCCCTCCCTCTTTCTCCGCCTCTCCCTTTCCCTCCCTTCCTTTTTCTATTCTCCTCTCTCTTCCCTTTCTGTATGTGTTATAGTTATGTCCTCACTTTTTCCCTTCCCCCTAAGTAATCTTCCCCCTCCTATGTATAGTTATTACGTTATAGTTATTTCCTAAAATTCTACCCCTCTCTCTCGTCCCATTTATAACTGTTATTATACTTGGGATTATAATAATTATTTACGATTATGAGCTCTACGTGCTCTCTCTTTCTCTTTTCTCTCCTTCTCCCTCTTAATCTCTCTCTCTTTTCTCTCCTTTTCCTCCTTTACCCTGTTAATCCCTCGCTTTCTTTCTCTTTCTTTCTCTCTCTCTCTCTCTCTCTCTCTCTCATTTTATGCTTTTTTCTCTTTCTTTCTTCATCTTTACTCCTCCCATTACTTATTGCTTTATTTTACAATTTTTACCTATTTAGAGAGAG
>NW_007418084.1:0-556 GCF_000475195.1 Diaphorina citri
AAGGGAAAGTGTTGGAGTGTGTAAGGATGAAGGGAAAAGAAGGAAGGAGGCAAAAGGAAGAAGAGAAGAAATATAGGGAACAGAAGACAAAAGAGAGGAAGGAAGTGAACATTAATAGAAGGATGGGAAGTACAAAAGGAAGAAGAAAAGAAAGATAGGGAGGACTAGATGAAAGAGAGAAAGGAGAAGAGGAAGAGGAAGGATGGGAAGGAGAAGAGAAGAAAGATAGGAATAAGGAGGCAAATGGTATCAAATGAAATTTGATCCCGGGGTTAATGCATTGTCATAGTTTTCAGGCAAGAAGCCTGACAACTGACAGGTTTGAAACCCCTTTGACCCTGTTGATATAATGGGACTTTTTAGTCCCCGCCAACAGTATAAATAAGCTTAAATTAAATTAAAATTGACCCTAGGTTAATGGGGTGAAAATGTAGAGATGTAGACTGTGCAGGTTAAGGGACTTAGGTGGGGTAGAAATGGTAGAATCGTAGAACGTTTACGTATATTTTTGTATAAGCATCCCGTACACACAGTGTATTCTCTTACTAACTTATTT
>NW_007418085.1:0-556 GCF_000475195.1 Diaphorina citri
CATGATTTATTTCATAATGGCCTGAGACGAAATGAAAAGAGCCAAGCCGGAAATCGAATACGTATTGTCCGTTTTTTTCTTCTCTTTCTTCTTTATTTGCTAATTATTTATACTTTTTTTTTCTTCATAAAATGAAGATCGTCTGAAAGAATTCCATAACGTTCGTTTTTTTTTCTTCTTTTTTGAACAAATTATTAGATCTAGGGAAAGATTTATACATGAAAAATAACGGATTCTGTTACAGAATAGTGTCCTACTTACCACGACACCAATCCTACTAACTTATTTTTTGTCTGTCTGATAGTGACGTGACAATGTAATATGCAGCGTCCTACATTATGGTCAGGTGAGCTTTAGGTAGGGACCATAGATCACTAGATGTACTGGTAGCTCCAATTCGGTGATTGTATTGGAAGTTATTCAGAATAACAGACACGCACATATTGCTGTTTTTGTTTTAAAGGAAATCCTTCAGTTTTTAATATTTACATTACCATTTCTCTCACTCATACTTTTGAACCCTCCTTAGAAACCTCATTGACAAGTTATAATAAAA
>NW_007418086.1:0-556 GCF_000475195.1 Diaphorina citri
TAATGTTCGTTCTCGGAACGGCTGGCTTTCTTCTATCCTGTCTTCCTTCTCTCTTCGATTTCGGGACGATAAGACCATGGCAGTTAGAGTTCCCTCTGTCAAACCTCAAAAAAAAGGGACTTTAGTTGGATAACAAACTTAATAATGTAGGCTAGAAACTTCGTCACAACCACTAACACGGAGTTTTATTGGTGGAGACGTCAAAACCTCGTACGTCAAAAAGTATATACTGGATCGTCACAAATGATCTACTTGAAGCGCCTTAAAGGGGAGGGGGAGGGGGCTATCTATAGTCCTTGCCCACAGTAATATAAGGTAACTCTGATTCATAGGCACTGAAGAGTACTGACGGCAAAGCCCGCTCCGAGTGTAATAAATGGACCTCCTAGATTTTATGCAATTACCCTCCATATAAATATACCTATGTACCTACCTACTATAATATATGTAGTTTTCTACCATAATCTTACTACTATCAGTACACTGAAAAAAAAAATTTCCAAGTCAGTATTGTTAGGCGCAAAAATAACTGGATATAGTTGTATCACCTTAAATA
>NW_007418087.1:0-556 GCF_000475195.1 Diaphorina citri
GGATTAAAATACAAAAGTTTGGAACTTTTCATACAATTATGAAGCGTATTTACCTAGATTTGGAGAGAGAGAGAGAGATGGAGAGAGAGAGAGGGAGAGAGAGAGCAAGAGAGAGAGGAAGATACTTAGAGGAAGAGGGAAAGAGAGCAAAAACGAAGAGAGGTAGAGAGATAAAAAATGAAGGGGAATGTTGAGAGAAAGAGAGAGACAGACCAAAAGGAAGAGGAAGATGAAAACTTGGAGAAAGAAAGAGAACAAAGATGACAAGAGCAAAGAGAGATAGAAAAGGAAGGGAATGTTGAGAGAAAGAGAAACAGGGATAAGGAAAATGCAAAGTTAAAGTAATTCACCTTAATTATTTGAAGAGTAAAGAATTAGTGAAATTAGAACTTACTGTGCATGGGAAGAGAAAGTAAGATAAAGACAAAGTAAAAATTAAGGTAAGTAGGTAGGTTTAAAGAAGAAAGAACAATTAGTGACAGTAACTAAAGTAGGGAAGAGAGAGAGAGAGAGAGAGAGAGAGAGAGAGAGAGAAAAGGATTGAACCACTGAGACA
>NW_007418088.1:0-556 GCF_000475195.1 Diaphorina citri
ACTTTAAAAAAGTTTGAAAGATAGCTAGGTACTACCTTTTCCCTATAAAAACATTTTTGGCATAACACAGTCATTCCTAAGTCTTCTGTTATTGTAAAAGTTCCTACCTAGGTAGGTACCTTTTGAGTAGGGTATATATTTATATAACATCATACTCGTAAGATGTGAAATATACATCATATTATGTACATTGCATAAATGTAATAATGCACTATTGCTTTTATTGTTAGAAGTAAGCACATTTTTCCCATATTTTTTCAGTTTCATATTTCCCTTGTATGCATTCCTTTTGTGGCTCTTCCTTTCAAACATGCTGAGGGTATTCCTTTGATAGTAAAATTCTCTTTTCTTTCTTTCTGGAGTGCTAGTTTTTGTATGTCTCGCGGGTCGTTCTTTATCTTCAATTCTTCTGAGGTATCTATTCTTCTTTTATCATTTTTTACTTTCTATTTTTTTTCTAAGAAAGCTGAGAGACGAACTATGTCAATCCCTGGGTAATAGGCACACCACTTTCATAACATACGCTGGTAATACTATAAAGAGTATACCCTAAAGA
>NW_007418089.1:0-556 GCF_000475195.1 Diaphorina citri
TTACCAGGCCTTTGATGTTTTCCTTCCTTTGTTTATCTTCGTACTTGTTCTTTATCTTGGAACTCGTTCTCTGTGTTTTCTTCTGCTTCTTCCTCTGCTTCTTCTTCCCCTTCCTCCCTGTTCGCTTAGCTTTTGTAGTTTACCTTTTGTATCTTTGTTGTATTGTCTTGTACATCTGCTGCTGCCGCCAGATGTATTAGTTCCTCAACAATTGCCCATTGTACTTCGAGACCAAAATAGCCTGTAGTTTGTGTTGCCTGTGCACTGTGCAGTCGCTTGTCGACAGTGTAGCCAACGTGACGATTTTCTCGTCAATATTAGCCCTAATCTTGGCAGAGATTTTTTCATCATTTTTTGACGTAATTCTTCATGTGAGTCTGGAGCAATTTGTGTGAACATCACGAGGTTCAAACTTATATAGAATTGTTCGTCAGAAAGTTGACTAGATGTTCCTTTTTGTTATTTCTAAAAATATTGACGCGTTTCGTCTACAGACGCCATTAAAGTGTGAAAAGTCTCGCAATTTGAATGTATCCAAATGGATACAGTGCCAAGA
>NW_007418090.1:0-556 GCF_000475195.1 Diaphorina citri
GCGATTTTCCCCCGTAGTTCTTACATTGTATTGCTTTTCCACGCTATTTCCCCACACTGACTCTTACCTACATACTTACATGTAACGTACGGATAAAAATTCCCTCATCTTCTGAGGGTATTTTCTTACAGTTTATTAATCCCCGCGTTGAAAGGAGGTAAAAATCCCTCCTGCCTTTAAAAATTACCTCCTTCCCTCCCATTCTTCCCATGTTACTCGATTATTTGCCCCGAAAGATAGTAAGATTGATTACATCTCCTGCCATCAATCTAGATCCTTCATTTCACTCTCAAAACGTACGTTTAAATCCAAGCTCAACAGATGCTACATCCACACGTGATATGACTTACGAGTAGAAGCTCTTCTTTGGCTATGAAGAAAATTAATTTGATTTGAAGTTACAATCTTCTGCTTGTAATCCCTTTAGATCCGTCTTGTGAAATTCTTATTCTTGTTTACACATCCTATGATTCATTCTAGGTGATCCAAGTGAAAGCGAACGACATAGACGACGCGTCCACACTAGAGTACAGCATCGTGGACGGTAACATCGGCA
>NW_007418091.1:0-556 GCF_000475195.1 Diaphorina citri
TATTGTATTCGAATATGTATTCCAATCACATCCATAATGTAATCCCTCAAGAGCTCTTTGACACATCTACATTATAAAATGTTATAATTTTATCTCTACAGATTTATGTATTAGAATATACTCCACAGATATATTAAAAATATTAAAATTTATTCCATAAATATATGTATTGGAAGTTATATCTACACGTATATTAAAAATACCTGCAGAATTAAGCAGTTTAGAATATAAATATCTCATCATTTGTCTTACTCAAGTATTTCTGATTTCTGTTGGGAATTTACAGTGACACAATGTATAGTATTGTGAGATTGATAATCTTCTCTAATACAATTTGTCCTCCGCTTTCTAATGAGCTGTCATGTGTGCCATACCATAGTTGTCATGTGTGAAAACGGTGACAGATTTACACTGTGGGAACTTGAGTTTATACTTTAGAGTAGTCTTTCTTACTAACTATTGTTTCTTTAGTTTTTACTTGACAAAATGAGGAATATTGAATGCAAGAAAGACCTTACTAAAGAGGAATATGGTTAACATATTAAAGAGAGGGAAA
>NW_007418092.1:0-556 GCF_000475195.1 Diaphorina citri
GAAATACGTATACGTATAGATAATTGACTGTCGCGCGCCTCGCGGCAAGCTTGATTCGTAGCTTCGAGCCCGTCGCGTGTCGCGTCGCACATGGGAAGCGTTTTGTGCGACTTTTATTACGTAGACTATCTAGTCTCTCTATCATTTTCATCGCTTCCATTATGCGACGGGCCTGATACTGGTCAATGATATCTCTATTGTTGATTTTATAGATTTTGTTGCGCTTTAGCTTGAGCTACGAGTAGTAGGTATGTAATAGAAAATCTTTACCCATCAATACCTATAAGTGATGGACTTGTTGGGTTAACTATACAACTCAGACTCAGCTGTCAAGAACAAAACGTGTACTAAGGCGGTTTAAAACTTTCTGTATCTCTGTTAGCAAAAGCTTCAGTAGACAAGACAGCAGACAGCAGGTTCATTGGAACAGCAACTTTTTTCCTCATTTCACCCCCTCCCTCGCCCTTTCTTTCTCCTCCTCCTCCTCGCTGATTTCACGGAGCTTTTTTTCCAAAGTTAGTAAGGATTTTTTTCACATTAATTTGCTAAACTCTTC
>NW_007418093.1:0-556 GCF_000475195.1 Diaphorina citri
ACCTATATTCTCAGCCTCTGGCTGGTTGTTAAGAAAAAGAAACATAAGGACAGGGTTTCATGAAATTTCGTATCATTAACGGAGGAGTTGGATGTGCTGATGCTCAAAAAGCCCACTCCGAGGCTTAGGTGTAGGGGCATTGGGGCAAACAGCCCTAGGGGATGGGTTAAGGTACTACGAATATACGAGGAGTTAGATAGTTTACACTTAGAAGGGATCTTCGACTGTAAGCCTAACGAGATATGTACTTTATGGAATTTGCTTAGTGTCATGTTGTACACACATACATATGCAGTACAATTAATATTCCTTTTGAAGCATATGGGTATGTTGCAAATGTCTTCCACCATTTGATTAGGACATTTTTCTTCTCGCACCTCAATATTTTTTCCTACATTGTCATTGCTGGCTTTCAAGGCAGGACATAAGTTTAGGTGTGAGGAATCATAAGGGCATTTAAAAAACATGAAGGACAGATAGGAGATCTCACTTACATTTTGCCGTCTTGTCCTTGCTATAGTTCCGAGATGTGGCACCCAGGGTTTCTGGCGCTAGT
>NW_007418094.1:0-556 GCF_000475195.1 Diaphorina citri
TAACGGATTTGGCTGAGAGCTACTTATAACTTCTATATCCAACTATAATTGGAGAATTTGGATCCCTGATGTGTAGGTATATTTTCCTACTCATAAGTACATAACATAGTTACATAGTACATATAGGTAATATCTTTTAAATTTAACATTATCTTGGTCATGATTCATGATAGACTCTCTACAAAGAAGAAGAAGTACTGAAATCCAATCCAGCGCTGGGAAAAACCACGGCATATGAATCATCTAACTAGCAAAAAACATCACAACACCAACCTCGGCAACAGTATCTCGATATTAGAAATCTTCACTGACACGATATGAACCCGCGACCTTTCGCTTGGAGAACACAGATGGGAAGATTATTCAACCGTCATCCTTATTTCAGCTTGTTAGAACCTACCTACCTACATACTTAACGTGCTTGTCGAAATTGACATTTTGCAAAATAATTGTAATCTTCCTGAACATACCTACGTAGTGTCACCGGAGCTACCCAGTAACTTGCAAATTAAACAATAGATAGACATAATATTGATGTCAGCAGTTCTGGGAGCTC
>NW_007418095.1:0-556 GCF_000475195.1 Diaphorina citri
CTGTATGCTGGTATTGTTGGATGCACGGCTATTAAAAATACATTCAAACCTTCGTCAATTTATTTTATACGTACAGGATGAGCTGAAAGACTTGGAACACAAGATCATCACACATAGGGAATACTCGGCTAATGCAGTTTCAACTTGTTCCTAGTTCCTATAATAACAAAAAGAACAATCACAGATTGTACAATTTGTTGACCTTGTATTGGCGTTTCAGGTTTACACATTTCTTCTTTTTGGCATCAAAGATTCATCCTTTGAGTTACTATTGTGAAAATGTCTTACCAACGTTTTCAATAATATCAGCAAGATCCGCAAATTTAATATCCTCTCGAAAATAAGTCAATGAGTGCAGCTCAAGTTTTGCTGCACTAATGTAGGACCTTCCCAGAGTATTATAATTAATCTTCAAAATCTGTTTAACCTTCATCTAAATTCCCGGACGAACGTCCAGAATTTGAGACGACCCTAAACTTTTTTCTCGAGACATAGCTCTCTGTAGAGATGCCCTGCGAGTAGCTCCTCTCCGACTCATGATTGGAAACTGAATCTA
>NW_007418096.1:0-556 GCF_000475195.1 Diaphorina citri
AAATTTCAAGTCTCTAGCTCTTACCGTTCTCGAGATATTTTGTTTACAGACAGACACACACACGGACCAATGGCTGAAGCTTTCGATTTAGGCTCTAGGGACCTCAAAACGTGTTTTGGCACTAAAAACTGACCATCGAAAGTTTGACCCGATTACATTACTTTCCTTCCTATAGGATAAGGAAAGTGAAAAGGAGGAGGAAGAAAAAGACAGAGAGATGGAGAAGTGTGAGGAGAGAAGGAAAGGAAAAAGGACGAAGGAGAGAGAAATAGAGGGAGATACGAGTAAAGGCATAGGTAGAAAGTATAGTAGAAAAGAAGGGAAGAGAGAGAAAGATAGAGAGAGGGGAGAGAGGAGGGGAGGGAGAGAGAGAGATGTGATGAATACCTGAGAAGAAATACTGATGAGTTGTATGATGAAAGAAAGAGGGAGAAAGAGGGCGAGCGAGAGTGAGAGAGAGAGAGGAAGAAAAGGAGAAAGAGAGGGAGAGAATGGAGAAAGAATGAGCAAAAGTTTGTCTTGCATCTCTTTTCTTCTTAACCTCACAGATCTCTCC
>NW_007418097.1:0-556 GCF_000475195.1 Diaphorina citri
CTCCCCCTTCCTGTCTGTCCCTATAACACGGGTCCCTGTACTCCCTACATGCTACAACATACACTGTCCTATTTATAGGACGGGACCAGGTGTGGAATTATGAGGGGGGCGAGGTGGGAAAGAAAATTGGTTGAAATTGTCAAGAGATGAGGAATTCCTCTCCCTTGTGGTCTGTGTCGTAGCATGTCCATCCCGTAGTGTGTCTCTCATAACATGGGCGAGAAGAGATATAATAAGTACTTCCTCTCTTTAGGTGCTGGGTCAACAACTCAACACGAGAACACCAGAAAGCAATGCGTTGAAGTATTTCCAATCAAAATGTGATTGTAATTCAGAGGTTTGCCTCAAAAAGGAGTTGAAACTCAAATACTTCTCATGGGCTACAAGTCGTTTTGCGTCAAACCCCTCAATTTTTTTCGTCGATTGTGGGCAGCAAACCCGGGACCTTCTGCATGACAAACAAGCCCGTTACCATTGAACTGACCGTGTGGCTCTAAATTCTCCTCGCTCCAAAACTCCTAGGGCTGAACAGTTTTTTTTTTTTTTTTTTTAAGGG
>NW_007418098.1:0-556 GCF_000475195.1 Diaphorina citri
AATGTGCTTCACTTCAGTCAGGTTGGCGGTCTGAAATTGTAGAAAGTAGTTGAGGAACAATCAAATGATGACTATTTTTCCTCGGTGGTGTAGTGGTCAAGGTGCTCGCCTGGTAAACAGGAGGGCGTGGGTTCAATCCCAGCCAAGGTATGGAATGGTGTAGTGGTCAAGGCGCTCGCCTGGTAAACAGGAGGGCGTGGGTTCAATCCCAGCCGAGGTATGGAATTTTATCCTCATATAATTTGAGAATTTGACCACAATAATAGTAGTAGCCTACTGCTGGAGTAAAGGGACTTTTCAGTCCTAGGCGAGCAGTATAAATAAGCACTATTATTATTATTTTCAAATGCAGCAAAAATTACAGAATGGAGATTAGGAAAATTACTTCACTAACAACCTTCTATCATAGTTTGGTCTGCTTTGTAGGAGTTCAGGCTTTAATATAACAACCCACAATTATGATTAAATTTTTGATATGGTCTAGAGCAGTGGTTCCCAACCTTTTTTAGACAAATACCCCTTTTTAAGCTCAAATTTAGCCATTACCCCCCCCCCC
>NW_007418099.1:0-556 GCF_000475195.1 Diaphorina citri
CTGTAACAAATTAATTTTTCTCCCGTGATCTGTTGCTCTAATGGAAATTATTATTTTTAATTCAGCTAGATATTATTAGGTATGTTGTTTTTTGCGAGCGAGAGAGAGAAAAGAGAGAAAGATAAAATCAAAAGAGACTACCTACAACTATAGCTACGAGTAGCAGTAAAGTAATAATAATAAAAATAATAATAATAAGAAGAAGAAGAAGAAGAAGAAAAAGAGGAGGAGAAGAAGAAGAAGAAGAAAAAGAGGAGGAGAAGAAGAAGAAGAAGAAGAAGAAGAAGAAGGAGGGGAAAACAGATAGGAGAATAAGAAGATGTAGAGGTGGGAAGGAAAGTCTTATTTTCCTTTCTGAATCTAAGTGCAAGTTCAAAACGGCGACTAGACAGACCATCGACCCTAGCACTAGGGTGTCCACCTGTCCATAACGGAGCCTGGAACACTAGGGTGTCCACCTGTCCATAACGGAGCCTGAAACACTAGGGTGTCCATCTGTCCATAACGGAGCCTGGAACCTCCTGAGTAAGGAAAATTTACCTGCATTATTATAAAG
>NW_007418100.1:0-556 GCF_000475195.1 Diaphorina citri
CTGGTTTTGTCTCCTTTAATCTCCTGGTTAAGGAGGTTAGTGGGACTATAAAAACGGAAAATCACCTCACTGGAAATGTGTACTTGAACAGCATTAGGCAGAAAAGAACCATTCATCAGGCAATTCCCCTTGTGGATGGTTCTTTTTCTGCTTAAGTAATGCTGTGCACTTATTTTAGTGGTACAACAACAAGCTATTCTTTCTAAACTGAAGGATTTAGCGTTTCAACTTGTATTCACAGAGAACGTTACTCTGAGAAATTTGAGCACAGCCCGCGGCGTAGGTACCTACCTACTTCTTGTCTACCACATCGAAATACCAATTTTATTGTCTTCAAAGCTCTTCGGTTTCAATTCTTCTCTAGGTATTCTTATGTCGGAGTTTCCATGACTTCAGCCCTCTCTCTAAATAGGTCAAATGGCCGATTTAGATCCATCAAATCATAGTTGGTTTTCCAAGATCGCTAGATTAGAAAATTGCTATTTTTCAAAGTCTCATTATTTCTCACTTTAAATAAGTGATCCGAATAGATTTCTGAATTAAATTTCCGTTGACT
>NW_007418101.1:0-556 GCF_000475195.1 Diaphorina citri
ATCGACTAACGAGCGAAAACTTGCCTTTAAATAAAGGCTTATTTTTCCTGCACCGTATGTGAATAGTAAATCTGAGTTTTACATACTAACTAACCTTATTCTAGGCAATTTAGGTTCAATGGTTCATACGAACCAAATTCTCACATGCCAAGACCAAATGAATGTTTTATCATAAACGTACACGCGTTTTATTCATCTTTTTCCTTAGTTTAATTAGTCTTAATCCTTCATTATTAGTACCATCACACCTGTTTATAATGCTGAAGTATGCGGTTATACATACCTGCATCAAACATGGTATTGTCACAGGTACATAGCTAAATAAAGCAATTAGAAAGTAGAAGTGAAAACAAAATGAAACCTCCGACGAAAAGTCCTCGTATCGGATGGCATAGTGGTTAAAACGCTCGAATAGTGAACACAAGGACGTGGGTTCGATACCACCCGAGGTATATAATTTCATCCTCAATTATTTGAGAATTTTCAAATGAAGACCACACAATAATAGAGCTACAAGGGTTAGGTAGTAAAAAAAAAACGCCTTCGGTGTTAATCT
>NW_007418102.1:0-556 GCF_000475195.1 Diaphorina citri
CTAACCCAAATCTTGATTCACACAATTTTTCCACCTTTTCTTCGGTCTCCTCGCCCTTTTTACAATCTACAGGCGAAATAAATACGCGAAAAAATGGGGTTATGTCACACAAAAATGTAATACTGGAAGGAAAAAATATCATTTTAAATAACAACACAATCGTGTACGTTTTTTGTAAGTTTTGTATATAATATATCTCTAATCTATATAAAAAGTAATTTTATTATAAATCCATTACAATTACAGGATACAAGATTACATGCATGTAGAATTCATTTTATTATCTTGATAGAAAAAAGAATAATAGTAATAATGTACAATTTTAATTTTATTATTTTCTTTTTCAAAAAGGAAAATTACGGGAAAAATTCCATGTAGAAATTATGTAAATAAAAAAAAAGGGGGGCGGGGAATCCAGTTAAAAAATAAATCCAACATTTTTCTTGTTCCTCTTTCTGATGGAAGAAAAGATCTCCAAATTAATAATAATAATAATAGACTCTTGAGTGGAAGGCAACCACTAGGCGAGGTTAACGCCTTAGGCGTTCTCTACCAC
>NW_007418103.1:0-556 GCF_000475195.1 Diaphorina citri
CAATGGCTATTACTATAACAACAACAACAACTCATGATATTGCTAATATCATCGCTATTCCAAATATTTATCAGCACGGGGAATCAAATCCGATATCTGTTTGATGACAAGGTGATAGCCTAACGCCCTCTGGTATCAGATAGTACGTACCTATGTTCCTATTTAGGTGCGAACTAGGTACAATGTACCTACATATCTCGTACCTATATGTACGAACTAATATGTCAGGTACGGAGGTACCTATACCTATACGTATGAATTAAAGGTACAAGTACCTATTTACGGACTATAGCTACCTACATATGTATGAACTAAAGGTATAAAGAAATAGCTATTATGTTAGGATTTTGTGATAGTCATCTACTACTTATCTTCCTACTCAGGTGTAAAAATGAAACATGTAGATCTGTACTGATAGCATGTTGACTTGAATCAATATGGACCAGTGTCGGAGAGATGATCAAAAATTGGAACTGTCGACTCTTAGATTTATGGCCTGGGACGTCTTTTTTCAATTTACTTTAATAGGTGTGCCCCTGTCAGTATCCTATAACTT
>NW_007418104.1:0-556 GCF_000475195.1 Diaphorina citri
GGGACCCTGACAACCCTCTACTGGCCAAAAGAGCGAATCCGGCCGTGGCTAATGGCCCCATGTGGTTTGGACCTCGACTGGGCAGGAGGAAACGCTCATTGGAGGAGGATGAGGAGGAGGAGGAGAAGATGAATGAACTGGAGGAGGAAGAGGGAGAGGAGGGGATTAGAGATCTGCTGAGAACTTCACCGTGGGCCATTATACCGCTGCGAGCCAAATGTACATAAGTTGAACTATTTATTACTTACCTCTTTGAGTAATTATTGCTTATTTGCGTTGAGCTTTATTTTGATTTTAATGCTGGTAATGTGGTAAGGTTTTGTTTCTACCATTTTTGTAAATACAATTACAAAGCTACTAAAGCCCGATTCAAGTACAGTGAAACTACGACGTATTCTTACTGGTGATTTAATAGGATTTGAACGGCATAGGTATGGGAATACCATCTGTCGTTCAAATCACTGGTATATGCTTACTACCATCTAATCATATCACCTGTAAAATATTTGACCATTCATTGAACGTACTGTGACTAGAGTGTAACCTGAACGGATGA
>NW_007418105.1:0-556 GCF_000475195.1 Diaphorina citri
AAATTTGTAGCCAAAATCAAATGTCAGCCCAAAGCAATCACCCTAGTTAGGGCTGATTGAGAGGCTGACGAAAAACGCTGTCTGTACACGGGAAAAGGCAAGGAAGAAGAAGAAGAAGAAGAAGAAGAAGAAGAAGAAGAAGAAGAAGAAGAATAGATTGCTTTTCGATTAATCGATCTTTCCAAGCCCTGGAAAACACCGACCCCGTCTGTACACGGGAAAAGGCAAAGAAAAAGAAGAAGAATCGATTGCTTTTCGATTAATCGATCTTTCCAAGTCCTGGTACTCCGTACACGGGAAAAGGCAAAGAAAAAGAAGAATCGATTGCTTTTCGATATATCAATCTTTCCAATCGATTGCTTTTCGATTAATCGATCTGTCCAAGCCCTAGTACTCACCTTTGTTGCTCTGTTCGAAAGCGTCCGAGCTGGAGCTCGAAGTCCCCGGGGTAGATATCCAACTAGGCGGCGTACTGCTGTTCTTATTGTCCTTGTCCTTCTTATTCTCACCACTGGGAGCGGTAGAGTCGCCCTTGTTATTGAACCACGAGGACATC
>NW_007418106.1:0-556 GCF_000475195.1 Diaphorina citri
TTTTTCTTCTCCAGGTATTTTTCCGTCTCGGGGATTTTGATCTTTTTCACTGGATGTTTCCTCTTGTCTGATATCAAAAATCAAATGTATGAGGTTTGTTATGAGATGTGTCTCTGTGCCTAACTACCTACTGCCTCACAATGGAGTGGATATTTTGCTTTAAGAAGGACTATAGATTCTGCCTTGAGATGGAATAGAAATTCTGCCTGAAAATTGCCTAGACAGTCTGCATTACATGGACTGAAAATTCTGCCTTAGAACAGACTTTGAATTCTACCTCTAAATGGACCAGAAATTTGGGATTACAAGGGTCTAGAAATTCTGTCTTACAGGAGCTCACAGTTCAATACTGTACCGTTTCATTGGGTACTGCTTACAGATATTTTTGATGAGCTCTTGGTAATCTTACGATGAATGAGCTCTTCATCAAAAATGGGAAGAAGGAGAATTCCTCAATCACCAGAGCCGTCAGTGTCTCAAAAAATCTTTGTAGGAGATCCTCGCCATCCCTTTTTCGACTCGACTTGTCCTATTTTTAGCGAGGAGCACAATTTTA
>NW_007418107.1:0-556 GCF_000475195.1 Diaphorina citri
TACCTATCTAATGGGAGAAATTCATTTCCAAAATTAAACAAAAATTACATTCAGGAGCTAGGGATTTCTTCTCCTCCTTCGTCTCCTTATTCTTCTCCTCCTCCTCCTTCTGCTTCGTCTTCTTGTTGTTGTTCTTCTTCTTCCCTTTTTCGTCCACGGCTGTCTTCTTTTTCTCAGCCTCCTCTCCCTCTTTCTTCGCCATCTCCTCCTAATTCATTCTTCTTCATCTCCTCCTTATTCTTCTTTCTTTTTCTCTTCTTTCCTTCTTCTTTTCACTCCCCTGCAAGATGTCCTGTGACTTGGTATGGTGTTTCTCTGTGAAACTTTCACAGCCGTTGAGGAAATATTTAAGAAAATTTCACCCAACTTTTCCTGCATCCAAGGACTGTTTTTGGGGGACCTTTTGTTTTGTGAAAATTCTCCCTGTTATTCCCTATAAGTTCTAATTCCTTGAGATGCATAAACATAACATTATTATTTACTAGTGGTTGACCCGTCCTTTGTACGGGACCACCACACACACACAAATACACCCCCCACACACACCACACCCATC
>NW_007418108.1:0-556 GCF_000475195.1 Diaphorina citri
CCGCGACCTAGCGCATACAAGGCAGTCGCACTACCCTCCAAGCTATTTAGCATAGGTAGTTTTTTAATTCAAATTTTTTTTCTTTGGTGGGTACAATGGCGGAAGGAATAGGTAGAGAAAATAAGCTCTTTCACATCTTGAGTCCTCTTGCTCTTAACATCTTACATTATTCTATGACTTCAATTATACTAGACTTCAATAGGTAGGGGTCCCTCTGGAGAGCTGAAGAACTTAGGTTAGGCACCGTCAAGTATGGTTTGTAACTGGATCAGTGCAGAGGTTTTACGGTCAGACCCTGCAATGAGATTTCTGTTTCCAGCACCTAAAAAAACTATAGGTTTAGAATTAGCCACTTAACCTCCTGGGCCCCCTTAGGGCTTTGTAGGAATAGGGAATGCAAAGTACCTACCTAATTTGAAAGCACCAAAAGAAAAGTAAGTACCTACTTACTTAATCGCATTGTGAATGCTGACGCTCCGTCCTACTCTTCTCAAACTTGGAATACAATCGCGAAGAGGCATGCTCAAGAAAAACATTTGAAGTACAACACTGCTGC
>NW_007418109.1:0-556 GCF_000475195.1 Diaphorina citri
ATTCTTCTTCAGAATTTTGCAATAAATCCGAAATACCTCTCTGGACTTGACCAACATTTCTGAAACCAGTTTCTGGTTTGAATTTAATGAGACTGGTAGTTTATTTGGCATTCTATTGCACATAACATCAAAACTAACATTCACATCGACCATTTTGGCCTTGAGAGAGAGTTCAAAGAGAATTTTTTGGTGATGTCTAAAAGTATGCAGGTAGGTAGGTATAAGTGGTTTTTTGGTACTTTTTTGCGTAAAGAACGTTAAAAAAGCTCTCTTCTTAAGTAAAATATAGAGTGTACATATATAGTTAGGTACCTACGTTAGGGAGGTTAGATATACATTATGGTATTGGGTTTTAGGCTCGGACCTACACCAACTTGGTTTCGTACATTTTTTTGGAATTCAAATAAAATAAATTTCATAACATGAGTAATAAAATTGGACATCTCGTTAGTTTTATCCATTCAATACACACGCATACTCGTATGTGACAGACCTATATATAGCTAGGTAATAATATTCACTTCAGTATAATGCAAGAGTAGATTCTACAGGCTAC
>NW_007418110.1:0-556 GCF_000475195.1 Diaphorina citri
AAAGGTATTGAAACAGTCACAACCCATGACTATTGACAATAACAGCGTCACTCCCTTTACTCCCTTGATGATCGATTGGCGGTGCAAATTGGCAAGAATATGGTAGTCAGTCTCATTATTAAGTCTGTGTAGGACGATGAAGATGTCTTAGTGATGGTCATACAATTGCTGGTCGTATAATTGCTTGGTGACTCATGGTTTGGGATTTCTTTTGTTTCATACAATGTTGTTGGTAAGGTGATGGAATCTTGTTAATTGTAGTGGAGTGGTCTTTACTCGATTACTGTAGGGTTTTTTTAGTAAGGGACTTTTCACTTTTCAGTCCTATTCGAGCAGGATAAGCAAGGCACATTCCATTCTACTGTAATTGAAGAGTTTTCGATGTCATGCACATCAAGTTATTCTTTCAGGCTGTGAAAATATTTTTCTTATGATATTATTCACAAGTACCAGAGTTCCTTGTCTTTCACCCAGTATGTATAATAGATCAGTTGCGCTTACTTGGGTGGTGTTTCAAAGTCATAGAGCAGGAAAAATGAGGACCAACGGAATTTTC
>NW_007418111.1:0-556 GCF_000475195.1 Diaphorina citri
GGAACCTAATTTTACTAGAGGAGGTGTTATTCTACACATGTCTTTTGAAAATAGTCGTTTTACATGTATAATATACAAAAAGGATCCTTTGGTTCGTTGAAAAAATTGGCTTTAAAAAAAAAATCGCCTGGCGCGTTAAGATTCTTTTCATGGAACCTGAACTTGGCTTGACGCACTGCCGTGTCTAAAATTAGTCTGTTTGAACACTTACCCCACCCTAGTCTATTTCTTCTAAAATTACCTAGAAAGTGAAGATATTGGAAGGAAGACAGGATAATAGAAAGACACCCGTTCCGAGAACGTGCACTGAGAAAAAAACTAGGGTGCCGGCAGCCCAATCGGGTGACTGGGTTCCGGCACTCTAAAATTGAACTCTATATCGGGAAGCTCGACACCATAAAATAGCATTCCAACAGCCTAAATCAGGGGAAGTAACCCAATAATAGAGTTCTTCCACCCTAAACTTGTGGCACCCTGTCACCATTTTTACTTTCTATTACTACAGTATAGCGGAGCTATACTAGTAATGAAAGTATTGCAATCGGTCCAAATTTTC
>NW_007418112.1:0-556 GCF_000475195.1 Diaphorina citri
AGTATATCTACATAAGTTTGAAGTTAATAAGAAGTAGCTACATAAGTTTGAAGTTAATAAGAAGTAGCTACATAAGTTAGAAGTTAATAAGAAGTACCTACATAAGTTTGAAGTTAAGAAGAAGTAGCTACTTAAGTTTGACGTTAATAAGAAGTAGCTACATAAGTTAGAAGTTAATAAGAAGTAGCTACATATTACATAAGTTTGAAGGTAATAAGAAGTAGCTACATAAGTTTGAAGTTAATAAGAAGTAGCTACATGAGTTTGAAGTTAATAAGAAGTAGCTACATAAGTTTGAAGTTAATAAGAAGTAGCTACATGAGTTTGAAGTTAATAAGAAGTAGCTACATAAGTTTGAAGTTAATAAGAAGTAGCTACATAAGTTTGAAGTTAATAAGAAGTAGCTACATAAGTTTCAACTTGGATTACTTGAAACTAGGTGGATTCTCATTTTATCTCAGGTTCTGAACTACCTAGCACTAGAGGAGGAGAACTATCGATAGTCGGCGCCATCGATAGTTATCGATAGTTTTCAAAAAAACTATCGATAACTATC
>NW_007418113.1:0-556 GCF_000475195.1 Diaphorina citri
TAGAAAGCATACGTCTATGCTGCACAAACATTGTTATAAATTTGTAATGTGTTTAAATAGTATAGATAATTTAAATAAAATTCATATTATTTTGAATATAAAAATCGCTTTTTACATACTCGGAATGTTTGAAAAGTGAGCGAGTCAACTATTCTTTTCAGTGAACTACTCAGTGAGTGAGTCGGATCCATATAAATCACTATTCAACCCCCTATACTCATATAAATCACTATTCAACCACATATAAATCACTATTCAACCCCCTATACTCCTATAGGATATCAGATGACTCATTGACTCACTCTTCAACTCCCTATTTCTATTACCCTTACAAGGTAATGAGAAAGTATTGCGATCGGTCCATTAGTGATGTATCTCATGAAACTCTTTCGAAACGCGGTTTCGAAACCGAGAATACGGATCCGGTTTCATGAAACCGCTGAGTTAAAGTTTCGGAACTTGAATAAAGGAAAGATGGGGGTCCAGACTTGTGCAATGCAACGTGCAAAGCATTTGCATTGCACGTTGCACGTAAAATCAAATCTGACGAATGCGA
>NW_007418114.1:0-500 GCF_000475195.1 Diaphorina citri
TCAATATCTGACTTCAAAAACTGACAATAAAATGTTATGAACAATGACGTATTCGGTTATTTTTTGACTTTTGGGAAATACATCAATAGTTCTGTTATTAGTTTCACCATCCACAAAATTAATATTTCCTGTTTTCATATTTAGCATGAAATGCTGATGGAATTGTATATATGCATTGAATATGTTTGGCATTGTACTTATAAACATTCTTCTTCTTCTTCTTCTTCTTCTTCTTCTTCTTCTTCTTCTTCTTCTTCTTCGCCTTTTCCCATGTTCAGATGGGGTCGGCGTTTGTCGTCGGCCTCTCAATCAGCTTTAGAGTGATCGCTTTGAGGCCAACTGGTTTTGGCTCAAACAAAATTTTCCGAGTGGGATGCCCTTCGCACTCAACCGTCGCTATTGATATAGCGTGAGGAAATTTGGACTAGTCTACTCCCTGTTTATAGTCCCCTAGCTAGGCGCTGATCTACTCTCTGTTTATAGTCCCTCAGCCAGACATT
>NW_007418115.1:0-556 GCF_000475195.1 Diaphorina citri
TCAGTAACTGTTGGAATTCAAACCCAGCTGGACCTAAACCATCATCGTAAAAACTATCGTTTTTTAATTTAAAAATAATAATAATGAAAAGTTTTTAAAGTTCTCTCAATTTGCACATTTTAAATTTGAAATTTTGTGAAATGAAATCCAGTTTTACGTCTTTCAAGTTCATTTGGGTTTTGATGTAGGCGCTATAAAGTTTCTCTTTTGGTGTGAATATTTCATCTATTTAATAAGTATTCAATTTATTTATTTATTTATTTACATTAAATTTTTATTACATTGTGAAAGGTGTGTACATACTATTCAATTTTAATTGCAATTTTTAGAAATCGGAATTTGAACCGCAAGCGATCAACGCATCATGAAGGAAACAATAAAATATTAAAATAATTAAACTCCCTTTTCTCACTCCTAGGATTAGATGATTATATAGCTAATAACAAGCTATTTTATTTAGAGATAGCTAGGTTGAGACAGCTAAAATAAAAAGCTATTTTAAGATGGGTCAGGTAGGCGTTAAGAAGATCTTCAAGATTAACTCTTTATTGTAGAT
>NW_007418116.1:0-556 GCF_000475195.1 Diaphorina citri
ATCACCTCTCCCTCTCTAGAGGTTTATCTTATCTCCCCCTCTTTCCCCCCATTTTTGTGCTTTATCTCTCTTTCTATCCCTACTTCTACCCTCTCTGTCTATCTTGAATTTATCCACCAGTCATTGTCAGACATATCTTGGTTCTAATTTTGTCCTCTCTATAAACTCTATTTTCCTTCCTTCTCTTACTTATATTGGTAATCTATGTACCTATATTTTTTTCTCACCCTTCAGTCTCTCTCTCTCTCTCGACCTTGTCATCTTCATTTACTTTACCGTATAACACTCTATCTATCTCTTTCTCTCTCATTCTCACATTAGTCTGTTCTAATACCTTTCATTTTATTTTTCTTCTCCTTCACGTACCTATCCTCTCTCTCTCTCTCTCTCTCGACCTTGTCATCTTCATTTACTTCACCGTACAACACCTCTATCTATCTCTTTCTCTCTCATTCTCACATTAGTGTTCTAATACCTTTCATTTTATTTTTCTTCTCCTTCACGTACCTATCTTCTCTCTCTCTCTCTCTCTCTCTCTCTCTCTCTCTCTCTTTTT
>NW_007418117.1:0-556 GCF_000475195.1 Diaphorina citri
TAGCTATTGCTTATAAATGCGCATAGCGACCGGTGCCAGCATGGTAGGTAAACATTGGATGTTAGGATTATTGAGATAATACTGCAGTGAGCACCAAAGTTGTGACATAATAACACAAAGAAACTGCATTTACATTTATTTTCTCTGAGATTCTGTGTTGGGTAGGCAGTCGGCAGTCGGCATATTTAAGCACCTACCTAGGAATACACTATGGAAAAGTTCAAAGTCCAACTTGTCATCAGCAGTTAAAGCTCAGGAGTTTGTACTTTTACAGAGAGACGAGGTATTTTATAGGTGCTTTCGTAAAAAAGTTTCGCGAACGTCGAGATATTGTAAACCCATGCAAAAGGCACTTAAATATATCTATGTATCGATTTAATATTTAGAAGAATATTCGTACAATAAAGTGGTAGGTATTGGAATACTGTTGTTTTTTTTTTTTATAAACGAAAAACGTATCTACCAAAGACTCAATACCTATTTGAGTTATTCCCAAAGGTGTGATTATCCTCATGCAGACATTACAATTCATCCATCAAATCATACAGTAAGCCAG
>NW_007418118.1:0-556 GCF_000475195.1 Diaphorina citri
AAAAAAAAAGGATTATTTAAATGATGCTTACTGACTGCCATTAGTAATTTAATTTCCTTCCCATCAGTTTTATTCGCATTTTCTCTGGGGAGGAAAAAAGGTCGAAATGGCATAAACTATAATATTTTTTTGCCACTTTACCTTTTTTTTTCGTCCAGTTTGTGTTATTTATTTTTTGTTATGACCAGATTATCAGGTTTAAGTAATTAGGAGTAGGTTTAAATGAAGGATAGGGTAATGGGAGAATGCTATGAATCCCCAGAGATATAGCTGGACTGCTCATATCCTGGCATATCTATCACACTTCAGGGACACTTTTAACCAAAAAGGTGGTTATGGGTTATGGGTATTAGTGAACCTATTTCTAGCAGGCGAGAATTAATCATTTTAGAAGATCCATACAATAAATAATCATTAAACCTTATATATTGCAGTAGGTACTTCCTATTTCCTTGTGATTTGTGAGTTTGTTTTGGTTTTGCTGGTCTGGCTGGAGAATATCCTTCAATTATTACACCTTCATAACCTTAAAGAAATGGACCAGAGGTGTTCTCTC
>NW_007418119.1:0-556 GCF_000475195.1 Diaphorina citri
CAGCGGTTCAGTGGTGGATTTGCAGTCCAAGGGTCGGACACTGGCGAAACAGAATGGCACCACAGAAGAAACTTTTTGTTCATTATTTGACGGTTAAAGAGTTAAAATTGTTTCCTAGGTACTTTTGCAAAAAAAATATAGGTACCTGCCTCAGACCTTTGTTATATTTTGATAAAATTTGTAGTCCTTGTAATAATTCACACAAAACTGTTCCTACGTCACTGAACGTAAGATCTTTTCTCTAAAAGCTCCGCAGTTTCATTTTGAGCCTGAAAAGAAGTCATTATTTGACGGTTAAAGAGTTAAAATTGTTTCCTAGGTACTTTTGCAAAAAAATTATAGGTACCTGCCTCAGACCTTTGTTATATTTTGATAAAATTTGTAGTCCTTGTAATAAATAATTCACACAAAACTGTTCCTACGTCACTGAACGTAAGATCTTTTCTCTAAAAGCTCCGCAGTTTCATTTTGAGCCTGAAAAGAAAACGCTTCTCTTTATTTCAACAATAAATTTTCCATTTTCCCCGCACACATTTCCAAAGAGAAATGGCAAATT
>NW_007418120.1:0-556 GCF_000475195.1 Diaphorina citri
TTTTTTTTTTTTTACTGAAGTGAAGTAAATTTTATTGTCTTGAATTTTTTCCTTAATTTAGAACTGTAGATCTGTTTAATGGGCTATGGCAATGAAGGAACGTTTTAATGTTTTTCATTTAAAAGTATAGGTACTTGATGTGATTGCCACTAAAAATCCAAACGCAGTTTTTCTTACTGAAGATAAGTACCAAAGTTTGATAAAGAATGTGAATGAAAGTAGGAAAGTCTAAAATAGTTGGTAAAACACCTTTAGAACACGATCTAATGAAAAAGTTTATTGACATGAAATTTGGGGATACGGAAAAACTCATTCATTAGTCCCCTGGACTTTCCTTCCTATAGGATTGTAATTGTACACCTCGGGTGTGTTAGGTTTTATGCACATTTCGAAGAACTGAAATATTATTATGCAATTTAAAAAGAAAGGGTCCAAATATGGTAATTTTAATTTCAAAAGAGCATTAGAAGTCTTTATTTTCTACATTTACCACTGAGCATTGGCGATTTTAAAAAATTACCGGTAAAAGTAAGAAATTTAGAAAAATTTCTTACAT
>NW_007418121.1:0-556 GCF_000475195.1 Diaphorina citri
TCCTTATAGGTCATACTGAAATACTGTTCTTATCTTGAAAATATCAACACAAAGCCCAATATTCTGCTACACCTTATTTTCAATTCTAAATATTCATCCAACACAAAAACTTGAAGTCAAATTCATGCTTCATTTAATTCTGTTTTGATTTCCTTTTCCTTCCACGCACATGGAGTAATTTTTGGTAAACGCCTTGTCAAAAAGTAAATATTTGTATTGTGGTAGAAGATAATGGAGAGATCTCTCGCTACAAAATAAATATACAGTGTACCTACTATGCCTTTTATAGAGTCAGTATACAGTGTTAGAAAAGTAGACTAGAACCTTTTTTGCTGAAATAAATAATGTATCCGATAATACTGAGATGTCCCCTTCCAACTTTGAATTTCTGCTTTTCTGTAGACTGTGGTGAGCACTTCTTGTCCGTAGAATCTATCTTAGTAGGTGTATATAAAATATCAAAAATATCTGGTTATATGTTATACTAGCTGAATTCCGTCGCTTCGCTCCGGAATCCCGCTAGTTCATCCCGAGGCATGGCCAAACTTGTGGAAAA
>NW_007418122.1:0-556 GCF_000475195.1 Diaphorina citri
ATCCCATGTGATTTTTCACGCGGAATCGAATGGTGCTACTTTTAGCACTCTCTGACTCATTCGGATGTGAATATTCTAACGATACTCCCCTGTGTCAACAAATTTCCCTTTTATTTGTGAACCGTTACCAAATAAGTTGAGAAGTTGCGGGTTCGATACTTCCCTGTGTCGACAAATTTCCCTTTTATTCGTGAACCGTTACCAAATAAGCAAAGTGAATAGTCGATCCCATGTGATTTTTCACGCGGAATCGAATGGTGAAACTTTTAGAACTGTCCGACTTAATGTAATAGAAAGTCGTGTGATGTTCACACCAGATTTTTTGATTTCGGTACCTGCATGATTTAATTTTTTTATTGAAATATGGAAATTGATTGCAAAGAAGGGGCACTTTGTAGGAGTGCTCTGATATGCACAAAATTTGTGAAAAGGCTCTGCTTTACCACAAATAAATTCAAGATTATGTAAATGTAAATGTAATTTCTTTGTGTTATTATGTCACAACTTTGGTGCTCACTGCAGCATTGTAGGATTTTTCCCAATAAGTATCTCAATA
>NW_007418123.1:0-556 GCF_000475195.1 Diaphorina citri
AGTGGGATTGAAGTTTGACATAGGAGGAAGAGTATGATTGAAGTTCTGTACAGGAGGAAAAGTGGGATTGATGTTTTGTACAGGAGGCAGAGTGGGATTGAAGTTTTCCTTAGGAGGAATAGTGGGATTGAAGTTTGACATAGGAGGAAGAGTGGGATTGAAGTTTGACATGGTAGGAAAAGAGGGATTGAAGCTTGGCACAGGAGGAAGAGTGAGATTGAAGCTTGGCATAGGAGGAAGAGTGGGATAGAAGTTTGACATAGGAGGAAAAGAGGGATTGAAGCTAGGAGGAAGATTAATGTTTTGTAGAGGAGGAAGAGTGGGATTGAAGTCGAATGACAAATCTTTACTTAATTTAGGAAAGTTTTGTATAGGAGGAATATTAGGAAAATTTGTTGAGGAATACTCACTGACTTTAGTGAGAGTAGTTGATGTGATATGAGACGATGTTTGTCTCTCGGTTGGTGAAGTAGACTGAGTAATAATAAGGTCAATAGGTGTCACAGTTGGCTTGGATTCAACATGATACTCAGGTAACCCAGAGCTTGCTATAGTA
>NW_007418124.1:0-556 GCF_000475195.1 Diaphorina citri
CTTGTATTCCTAGACTTCACAACTTCCTTGATCTAATCCTCACCTTATCCTCCTTTCTGTTTCCATTCAGTTGTTGAAAGAAACGTCTACAATGCCTTACTCCTTAAATTACATGTTTGTAAGTATGTTATCGAGACGCTTTGAATAACCTTCTCTATTCCGAGGGTCAAAGTTAAAAAAAAGGTTGTAAACTTAACTTCAATTTAAAACTTTCAAGGTTAGCTTGGAGCCTTGGAGGGTAGCCTTGCTAGCGTTAGGTCGCGGGTTCGATTCCCGCCCGGGGCAAACTTCTTCCTAAACAGAACTTCCTAAACAGATAAGAACGAACCGTTGTCGAAACGGCTGACTTTTTCCTGTCTTCCTTCTCTCTTCGCTTTCGGAACGATAACACCTTGGCAGTTACAGTTCCCTCTATCAAACCTCTTGAAAAAAAAAAACCTACTTCAGGAAGGGACCAAAGAAGATCTCAGATACAAAATTAGTCCTCTACCAAACCTAAAAAAAAAAAAAAAAAAAAAAAAAAAAAAAAAAAAAAAAAAAAAAAAACAAAAAAAAA
>NW_007418125.1:0-556 GCF_000475195.1 Diaphorina citri
TCGGACAAAAATCGCTCAAATAAATGAAATAGGGAAGAAATATCGTCAAAATTGAACAAAACACTACGAAAATACGGTCAAAAAATCTAGAAAGTGAACGAAAATCTCTGGAATAACACGGGCAAAAATCAAGGAACTCCCAGCTTATATTTCGAAAAATCAGTGTTTTAAGTTTTTCACAGTGATTATTTACCAGTGTTTTTTTACTAGGACATTTTAACAGTGTTCTGACATTTTCTCTATATTTTCATAGTTAGTTTTCACCTAAAAGTTTTGCAGTGATTTTTATCAGTGGATTTATTTGTGTGATCGATCTTTTGGGATAATTTCAAATTAATCACAAATGATAACTTGAAATTTTTTCCTGGTTTTATTGTGAACGCTCTATTTTGAGTTTATCGGATTCCTAAAGTTTTCCGTAGGTAAGTTTTTTACTTTCCTTATTTTTTTTTTTTTTAGAGGTTTGACAGAGGGAACCAGGGAACTGTAACTGCTAAGGTCTTATCGTCCCGAAATCGAAGAAAGAAGGAAGACAGGATAGGAGGAAAGCCAGCCG
>NW_007418126.1:0-556 GCF_000475195.1 Diaphorina citri
TCATTCCCTTCAGGCTATATGTTTCGTCTGATATATCATTCGGCGAGAGTTCCAGCTAGTTGGGCGGACTGCACTACACATAAATCATAGGTAGTTTTGTGAAAATAAATTATTTATTTACTATATCGAAACGTTCGTATTCCCACCCAACCCCTAACACCCTTCGTAACCTCCAAACCTCCCTTGAACCCCAACCCACCTCCTCGTGATCATCCTTCTCCAAGTCATCTGCCCTAATTTCAACAGGGATCATTCGTCCATTCCTGAAAGGGATGGTGTACTCTACTTCATATGCGAATGCGGCACTTTTTTAGGATTTCATCATCCATAATTGATAAACTTGTAGCTTATAAACTTTACCAACATATCAGCCCTCTCTAGAATGAGCCCAGGTATGTGACGGAGCTTTTGCAGATCCGTTTTCAGACCACCGCTTTCTGTAGGATAGGGACACTGAAATGTGCTCTTGAGGATACCTGTCAGTTGAAGTGTGATAATCTGATAATGAGTTCATGTTATGTGGCAGATAGAAAGTGTTCCTCACAATCCAGACATG
>NW_007418127.1:0-10554 GCF_000475195.1 Diaphorina citri
TGACGAAACTTGTGATATTAAACATAGCCAAGGCCCACGCTCTGCCTCGCAAACTCGCAGATATTCCAAGTGTCAAAGTGGAAACAACTATGCTCAGTCTGATACTAGGAGACAATCTGATTGTGGAGATAGTTACGCTCAGAGCAATACGAAAAATAGACAGTTTGATGGCAGAGAAAGTAGCGCTCAATTTGATTGTAGAAATGGAAACTCACATACTCAAAGAGATACGAAAACTAGACAAGCTGATGGAGAGAATCCTAACTCTCAGTCTAACTGTCGAAATGGTATCCCACATACTCAATCAAATGCTACCAGTATTGAATCTTGTAGAAAGAGCACACAGTCTGACTGTAGAAAGAACACTGGTGCCTTATCAGGAAGCAATCCTAACACTAATGGATAAGAGAATCCTAACTCTCAGTCTAACTGTCGAAATGGTATCCCACATACTCAATCGAATGCTAATAGTATTGAATCTTGTAGAAAGAGCACACAGTCTGACTGTAGAAAGAACACTGGTGCCTTATCAGGAAGCAATCCTAACACTAATGGATATGAAGGACCTTGCCAGAATTCTAATGGATATGCCAATGATTCTAATCGGGCAATGCGAACCAGTTGTGAACAAGGCATTGTCCGAAACAAAGATGGGATAGAATATGCCAACAAAGTTACCAAAGGAGCCAACGAATACCACAGAAAAGCTGAAAACCATGGATATGTTCAAAGAAATGATGTTGGAAACGAAAGAGACACAAATGGCACATATGAATACTTCAATGGGGAATGTAGCAATGGATACAACAGCCAATGTATTAACGATTATACTAATTACAAATCCAATGGTGAATATGCCCAAAGCAATAGTCAATATGTTCTTCATGTGGAATCTAGTGAACTCTCCAGCCAAGCTGGAAGAAATGCTTATGGAAACAAATGCAACGAATATGGTCAAAACAAATACAGTGAATATGCCGATCAATCCAGTGAACATATCCCAAACAAAGGCAGCAATAGTGGATTTGTCAGAACTAATGGCAAAGACTATACCAAATCTAGTTATGACAAAGATAGCCATGGGAAATCTAGTCGTGAATATGACCACAAATCTAGCAGCAAAGAAGATTACTGTAATGGTAAGGCAAGCTGTTATGAGAAGGAATATAATGGGAAATCTAGTAACGAATATACAGACAAAAAATCCAGTGGCAACCAATTTCCACACAGATCTAGCAATATTGATGAATATACACAATCTAAAAGTGTTGACGAATATGCACAATCAAATGGAAACGCGCATTATAAAGAGAACAACGCTAACACCAATGTTCGGGAGGATAAAAGCTATATCAATAGCTGTAACAATGTTGAGAAAGATTCCAGTAGCAATGTTAAGAGAGGTAAAGACTATACCAATGGCTGTAACAATGTGGATAAAAGCAGCACTAATGAAACTAGTAACAACAATGGGATTAGTAACAGCAATGGAATTAGTAATAATGGAATCTGTAACAACAATGGATCTAGTAACAATGGGACCAATAACAGCAATGGAACCAGTACTAGGAATGGAATCAGCAACAGCAATGGAAATAGTCATAATGGAGTAAATAACAGCAATGGAATCAGTCACAATGGGACCAGTAACAGCAATGGAACGTCCAACCACCGAGACTACCTGAATACCAACTCCAAAGACTACCGTAGTTCTTCCAGTCCTTCCAACTCTAGCGGGAGTAATTCGAACAAGGAAAACTACGGTAGCCGTTCCAGCAGAGACTACGGTAGCCCTCACTATTACTATAACGGCAATGGGTACCATCAGTATGGACGAGGCCATGGGAGTCTGCATTCGAGTCGGACCAATAGCTATGACGATTTGAAGACTAATGAGAGGTGAGTGGGTTTGGTCTTTAGATAAGGTTCGTTCTTGGAACGTTCTTTCTTCTCTCTTCGATGTCGATAAGATCTTAGCAGTTACTGTTCCTTTCATATTCTTGAGAGTTCATTGCATCGGTCTTTATATTAATTAGACTTTCTTTATCATGGACTTCTGGGCTTTCAACATAAAGACGAGTGTCATGATAAAGCAAGTCTAATTAAAGGTACAGTTCATTTTATCAAAAATCAAAACTCTATACATAGCCAGCCTAGTCAGCTTGGTTGGTAGCGCATCTGCCTTGTAATCGCTGTGCCGATTCGATTCCCGCCCGGGGCGGATTTTATCCTAAACGGATAAGGTTCGTTCTCGGAAAGGCTGGCTTTCTCCTATCCTGTCTTCCTTCTCTCTTCGATTTCGGGACGATGAGACCTTAGCAGTTACAGACGATAAGACCTTAGCAGTTACAGACGATAAGACCTTAGCAGTTACAGACGATAAGACCTTAGCAGTTACAGACGATAAGACCTTAGCAGTTACAGACGATAAGACCTTAGCAGTTACAGACGATAAGACCTTAGCAGTTACAGACGATAAGACCTTAGCAGTTACAGACGATAAGACCTTAGCAGTTACAGACGATAAGACCTTAGCAGTTACAGACGATAAGACCTTAGCAGTTACAGACGATAAGACCTTAGCAGTTACAGACGATAAGACCTTAGCAGTTACAGACGATAAGACCTTAGCAGTTACAGACGATAAGACCTTAGCAGTTACAGACGATAAGACCTTAGCAGTTACAGACGATAAGACCTTAGCAGTTACAGACGATAAGACCTTAGCAGTTACAGACGATAAGACCTTAGCAGTTACAGACGATAAGACCTTAGCAGTTACAGACGATAAGACCTTAGCAGTTACAGACGATAAGACCTTAGCAGTTACAGACGATAAGACCTTAGCAGTTACAGACGATAAGACCTTAGCAGTTACAGACGATAAGACCTTAGCAGTTACAGACGATAAGACCTTAGCAGTTACAGACGATAAGACCTTAGCAGTTACAGACGATAAGACCTTAGCAGTTACAGACGATAAGACCTTAGCAGTTACAGACGATAAGACCTTAGCAGTTACAGACGATAAGACCTTAGCAGTTACAGACGATAAGACCTTAGCAGTTACAGACGATAAGACCTTAGCAGTTACAGACGATAAGACCTTAGCAGTTACAGACGATAAGACCTTAGCAGTTACAGACGATAAGACCTTAGCAGTTACAGACGATAAGACCTTAGCAGTTACAGACGATAAGACCTTAGCAGTTACAGACGATAAGACCTTAGCAGTTACAGACGATAAGACCTTAGCAGTTACAGACGATAAGACCTTAGCAGTTACAGACGATAAGACCTTAGCAGTTACAGACGATAAGACCTTAGCAGTTACAGACGATAAGACCTTAGCAGTTACAGACGATAAGACCTTAGCAGTTACAGACGATAAGACCTTAGCAGTTACAGACGATAAGACCTTAGCAGTTACAGACGATAAGACCTTAGCAGTTACAGACGATAAGACCTTAGCAGTTACAGACGATAAGACCTTAGCAGTTACAGACGATAAGACCTTAGCAGTTACAGACGATAAGACCTTAGCAGTTACAGACGATAAGACCTTAGCAGTTACAGACGATAAGACCTTAGCAGTTACAGACGATAAGACCTTAGCAGTTACAGACGATAAGACCTTAGCAGTTACAGACGATAAGACCTTAGCAGTTACAGACGATAAGACCTTAGCAGTTACAGACGATAAGACCTTAGCAGTTACAGACGATAAGACCTTAGCAGTTACAGACGATAAGACCTTAGCAGTTACAGACGATAAGACCTTAGCAGTTACAGACGATAAGACCTTAGCAGTTACAGACGATAAGACCTTAGCAGTTACAGACGATAAGACCTTAGCAGTTACAGACGATAAGACCTTAGCAGTTACAGACGATAAGACCTTAGCAGTTACAGACGATAAGACCTTAGCAGTTACAGACGATAAGACCTTAGCAGTTACAGACGATAAGACCTTAGCAGTTACAGACGATAAGACCTTAGCAGTTACAGACGATAAGACCTTAGCAGTTACAGACGATAAGACCTTAGCAGTTACAGACGATAAGACCTTAGCAGTTACAGACGATAAGACCTTAGCAGTTACAGACGATAAGACCTTAGCAGTTACAGACGATAAGACCTTAGCAGTTACAGACGATAAGACCTTAGCAGTTACAGACGATAAGACCTTAGCAGTTACAGACGATAAGACCTTAGCAGTTACAGACGATAAGACCTTAGCAGTTACAGACGATAAGACCTTAGCAGTTACAGACGATAAGACCTTAGCAGTTACAGACGATAAGACCTTAGCAGTTACAGACGATAAGACCTTAGCAGTTACAGACGATAAGACCTTAGCAGTTACAGACGATAAGACCTTAGCAGTTACAGACGATAAGACCTTAGCAGTTACAGACGATAAGACCTTAGCAGTTACAGACGATAAGACCTTAGCAGTTACAGACGATAAGACCTTAGCAGTTACAGACGATAAGACCTTAGCAGTTACAGACGATAAGACCTTAGCAGTTACAGACGATAAGACCTTAGCAGTTACAGACGATAAGACCTTAGCAGTTACAGACGATAAGACCTTAGCAGTTACAGACGATAAGACCTTAGCAGTTACAGACGATAAGACCTTAGCAGTTACAGACGATAAGACCTTAGCAGTTACAGACGATAAGACCTTAGCAGTTACAGACGATAAGACCTTAGCAGTTACAGACGATAAGACCTTAGCAGTTACAGACGATAAGACCTTAGCAGTTACAGACGATAAGACCTTAGCAGTTACAGACGATAAGACCTTAGCAGTTACAGACGATAAGACCTTAGCAGTTACAGACGATAAGACCTTAGCAGTTACAGACGATAAGACCTTAGCAGTTACAGACGATAAGACCTTAGCAGTTACAGACGATAAGACCTTAGCAGTTACAGACGATAAGACCTTAGCAGTTACAGACGATAAGACCTTAGCAGTTACAGACGATAAGACCTTAGCAGTTACAGACGATAAGACCTTAGCAGTTACAGACGATAAGACCTTAGCAGTTACAGACGATAAGACCTTAGCAGTTACAGACGATAAGACCTTAGCAGTTACAGACGATAAGACCTTAGCAGTTACAGACGATAAGACCTTAGCAGTTACAGACGATAAGACCTTAGCAGTTACAGACGATAAGACCTTAGCAGTTACAGACGATAAGACCTTAGCAGTTACAGACGATAAGACCTTAGCAGTTACAGACGATAAGACCTTAGCAGTTACAGACGATAAGACCTTAGCAGTTACAGACGATAAGACCTTAGCAGTTACAGACGATAAGACCTTAGCAGTTACAGACGATAAGACCTTAGCAGTTACAGACGATAAGACCTTAGCAGTTACAGACGATAAGACCTTAGCAGTTACAGACGATAAGACCTTAGCAGTTACAGACGATAAGACCTTAGCAGTTACAGACGATAAGACCTTAGCAGTTACAGACGATAAGACCTTAGCAGTTACAGACGATAAGACCTTAGCAGTTACAGACGATAAGACCTTAGCAGTTACAGACGATAAGACCTTAGCAGTTACAGACGATAAGACCTTAGCAGTTACAGACGATAAGACCTTAGCAGTTACAGACGATAAGACCTTAGCAGTTACAGACGATAAGACCTTAGCAGTTACAGACGATAAGACCTTAGCAGTTACAGACGATAAGACCTTAGCAGTTACAGACGATAAGACCTTAGCAGTTACAGACGATAAGACCTTAGCAGTTACAGACGATAAGACCTTAGCAGTTACAGACGATAAGACCTTAGCAGTTACAGACGATAAGACCTTAGCAGTTACAGACGATAAGACCTTAGCAGTTACAGACGATAAGACCTTAGCAGTTACAGACGATAAGACCTTAGCAGTTACAGACGATAAGACCTTAGCAGTTACAGACGATAAGACCTTAGCAGTTACAGACGATAAGACCTTAGCAGTTACAGACGATAAGACCTTAGCAGTTACAGACGATAAGACCTTAGCAGTTACAGACGATAAGACCTTAGCAGTTACAGACGATAAGACCTTAGCAGTTACAGACGATAAGACCTTAGCAGTTACAGACGATAAGACCTTAGCAGTTACAGACGATAAGACCTTAGCAGTTACAGACGATAAGACCTTAGCAGTTACAGACGATAAGACCTTAGCAGTTACAGACGATAAGACCTTAGCAGTTACAGACGATAAGACCTTAGCAGTTACAGACGATAAGACCTTAGCAGTTACAGACGATAAGACCTTAGCAGTTACAGACGATAAGACCTTAGCAGTTACAGACGATAAGACCTTAGCAGTTACAGACGATAAGACCTTAGCAGTTACAGACGATAAGACCTTAGCAGTTACAGACGATAAGACCTTAGCAGTTACAGACGATAAGACCTTAGCAGTTACAGACGATAAGACCTTAGCAGTTACAGACGATAAGACCTTAGCAGTTACAGACGATAAGACCTTAGCAGTTACAGACGATAAGACCTTAGCAGTTACAGACGATAAGACCTTAGCAGTTACAGACGATAAGACCTTAGCAGTTACAGACGATAAGACCTTAGCAGTTACAGACGATAAGACCTTAGCAGTTACAGACGATAAGACCTTAGCAGTTACAGACGATAAGACCTTAGCAGTTACAGACGATAAGACCTTAGCAGTTACAGACGATAAGACCTTAGCAGTTACAGACGATAAGACCTTAGCAGTTACAGACGATAAGACCTTAGCAGTTACAGACGATAAGACCTTAGCAGTTACAGACGATAAGACCTTAGCAGTTACAGACGATAAGACCTTAGCAGTTACAGACGATAAGACCTTAGCAGTTACAGACGATAAGACCTTAGCAGTTACAGACGATAAGACCTTAGCAGTTACAGACGATAAGACCTTAGCAGTTACAGACGATAAGACCTTAGCAGTTACAGACGATAAGACCTTAGCAGTTACAGACGATAAGACCTTAGCAGTTACAGACGATAAGACCTTAGCAGTTACAGACGATAAGACCTTAGCAGTTACAGACGATAAGACCTTAGCAGTTACAGACGATAAGACCTTAGCAGTTACAGACGATAAGACCTTAGCAGTTACAGACGATAAGACCTTAGCAGTTACAGACGATAAGACCTTAGCAGTTACAGACGATAAGACCTTAGCAGTTACAGACGATAAGACCTTAGCAGTTACAGACGATAAGACCTTAGCAGTTACAGACGATAAGACCTTAGCAGTTACAGACGATAAGACCTTAGCAGTTACAGACGATAAGACCTTAGCAGTTACAGACGATAAGACCTTAGCAGTTACAGACGATAAGACCTTAGCAGTTACAGACGATAAGACCTTAGCAGTTACAGACGATAAGACCTTAGCAGTTACAGACGATAAGACCTTAGCAGTTACAGACGATAAGACCTTAGCAGTTACAGACGATAAGACCTTAGCAGTTACAGACGATAAGACCTTAGCAGTTACAGACGATAAGACCTTAGCAGTTACAGACGATAAGACCTTAGCAGTTACAGACGATAAGACCTTAGCAGTTACAGACGATAAGACCTTAGCAGTTACAGACGATAAGACCTTAGCAGTTACAGACGATAAGACCTTAGCAGTTACAGACGATAAGACCTTAGCAGTTACAGACGATAAGACCTTAGCAGTTACAGACGATAAGACCTTAGCAGTTACAGACGATAAGACCTTAGCAGTTACAGACGATAAGACCTTAGCAGTTACAGACGATAAGACCTTAGCAGTTACAGACGATAAGACCTTAGCAGTTACAGACGATAAGACCTTAGCAGTTACAGACGATAAGACCTTAGCAGTTACAGACGATAAGACCTTAGCAGTTACAGACGATAAGACCTTAGCAGTTACAGACGATAAGACCTTAGCAGTTACAGACGATAAGACCTTAGCAGTTACAGACGATAAGACCTTAGCAGTTACAGACGATAAGACCTTAGCAGTTACAGACGATAAGACCTTAGCAGTTACAGACGATAAGACCTTAGCAGTTACAGACGATAAGACCTTAGCAGTTACAGACGATAAGACCTTAGCAGTTACAGACGATAAGACCTTAGCAGTTACAGACGATAAGACCTTAGCAGTTACAGACGATAAGACCTTAGCAGTTACAGACGATAAGACCTTAGCAGTTACAGACGATAAGACCTTAGCAGTTACAGACGATAAGACCTTAGCAGTTACAGACGATAAGACCTTAGCAGTTACAGACGATAAGACCTTAGCAGTTACAGACGATAAGACCTTAGCAGTTACAGACGATAAGACCTTAGCAGTTACAGACGATAAGACCTTAGCAGTTACAGACGATAAGACCTTAGCAGTTACAGACGATAAGACCTTAGCAGTTACAGACGATAAGACCTTAGCAGTTACAGACGATAAGACCTTAGCAGTTACAGACGATAAGACCTTAGCAGTTACAGACGATAAGACCTTAGCAGTTACAGACGATAAGACCTTAGCAGTTACAGACGATAAGACCTTAGCAGTTACAGACGATAAGACCTTAGCAGTTACAGACGATAAGACCTTAGCAGTTACAGACGATAAGACCTTAGCAGTTACAGACGATAAGACCTTAGCAGTTACAGACGATAAGACCTTAGCAGTTACAGACGATAAGACCTTAGCAGTTACAGACGATAAGACCTTAGCAGTTACAGACGATAAGACCTTAGCAGTTACAGACGATAAGACCTTAGCAGTTACAGACGATAAGACCTTAGCAGTTACAGACGATAAGACCTTAGCAGTTACAGACGATAAGACCTTAGCAGTTACAGACGATAAGACCTTAGCAGTTACAGACGATAAGACCTTAGCAGTTACAGACGATAAGACCTTAGCAGTTACAGACGATAAGACCTTAGCAGTTACAGACGATAAGACCTTAGCAGTTACAGACGATAAGACCTTAGCAGTTACAGACGATAAGACCTTAGCAGTTACAGACGATAAGACCTTAGCAGTTACAGACGATAAGACCTTAGCAGTTACAGACGATAAGACCTTAGCAGTTACAGACGATAAGACCTTAGCAGTTACAGACGATAAGACCTTAGCAGTTACAGACGATAAGACCTTAGCAGTTACAGACGATAAGACCTTAGCAGTTACAGACGATAAGACCTTAGCAGTTACAGACGATAAGACCTTAGCAGTTACAGACGATAAGACCTTAGCAGTTACAGACGATAAGACCTTAGCAGTTACAGACGATAAGACCTTAGCAGTTACAGACGATAAGACCTTAGCAGTTACAGACGATAAGACCTTAGCAGTTACAGACGATAAGACCTTAGCAGTTACAGACGATAAGACCTTAGCAGTTACAGACGATAAGACCTTAGCAGTTACAGACGATAAGACCTTAGCAGTTACAGACGATAAGACCTTAGCAGTTACAGACGATAAGACCTTAGCAGTTACAGACGATAAGACCTTAGCAGTTACAGACGATAAGACCTTAGCAGTTACAGACGATAAGACCTTAGCAGTTACAGACGATAAGACCTTAGCAGTTACAGACGATAAGACCTTAGCAGTTACAGACGATAAGACCTTAGCAGTTACAGACGATAAGACCTTAGCAGTTACAGACGATAAGACCTTAGCAGTTACAGACGATAAGACCTTAGCAGTTACAGACGATAAGACCTTAGCAGTTACAGACGATAAGACCTTAGCAGTTACAGACGATAAGACCTTAGCAGTTACAGACGATAAGACCTTAGCAGTTACAGACGATAAGACCTTAGCAGTTACAGACGATAAGACCTTAGCAGTTACAGACGATAAGACCTTAGCAGTTACAGACGATAAGACCTTAGCAGTTACAGACGATAAGACCTTAGCAGTTACAGACGATAAGACCTTAGCAGTTACAGACGATAAGACCTTAGCAGTTACAGACGATAAGACCTTAGCAGTTACAGACGATAAGACCTTAGCAGTTACAGACGATAAGACCTTAGCAGTTACAGACGATAAGACCTTAGCAGTTACAGACGATAAGACCTTAGCAGTTACAGACGATAAGACCTTAGCAGTTACAGACGATAAGACCTTAGCAGTTACAGACGATAAGACCTTAGCAGTTACAGACGATAAGACCTTATCTTGTAGAAAGAGCACACAGTCTGACTGTAGAAAGAACACTGGTGCCTTATCAGGAAGCAATCCTAACACTAATGGATATGAAGGACCTTGCCAGAATTCTAATGGATATGCCAATGATTCTAATCGGGCAATGCGAACCAGTTGTGAACAAGGCATTGTCCGAAACAAAGATGGGATAGAATATGCCAACAAAGTTACCAAAGGAGCCAACGAATACCACAGAAAAGCTGAAAACCATGGATATGTTCAAAGAAATGATGTTGGAAACGAAAGAGACACAAATGGCACATATGAATACTTCAATGGGGAATGTAGCAATGGATACAACAGCCAATGTA
>NW_007418128.1:0-556 GCF_000475195.1 Diaphorina citri
CAATGTTTTTTTTTTATCTTTTACATCAGGTCTCCCGGGGTCAGACGTGGTCATTTCGCACGAAAAAAAGAAGTTTTTTTTTCAATACAGTCGAACCTGGATATAAGAGAATCCAGGGGACCACACTTCTTTTCTCTTATATCCAGGTTTCCACTATATCCAGTTTCTTTTATATCGAGGTTTAGCATGAAGGGCCCAGAAAATTTTCTCTTTAATTCAGGATTCTCTCATTTCTAGTTCTCTTATATCCAAGTTCGACTCTATTTGTTTTGCCATTCTATCCAATAGGAAATCCGTTCAACAGCTTCGATTTCGATTTTATTACTAAAGATTCAGTGACCTTTAGAACCCACTCGGAAAAAGAGCCTTTTACGAGATCATAAGTAGGCTCCGATCCCAAAAATAGGAGACAAATTGTCCTTCAGTACATAAAATTAAAAAAAAAAAAAAATAGAGAGAGAAATTGCTAAATTGAAACAGAACCCAGGACCTTCTGCATGCAAAGCAAGGGCGTGACCAACGGGCTAACTGATGTATCCCTTATTTAAATAACAAT
>NW_007418129.1:0-556 GCF_000475195.1 Diaphorina citri
AGTGAAGACTGTTGCGTGTGTAAGTCAGTTCATATATAATACTATGTCCGTCTATACAAGTCCTTCCTTCACAAACTTATTTCACTCTTTTCTTTTCTTTAGTAAGGGTTCCTGCAGAACGAGGCATTTAAAGATGAAGCATAATCAGGTGAAACATCCAGATTCCAGAAGGAAGCGCGCGCAGAATGAGGTTGAATAGTCCAGAATGATTTATCTCGGGGGATGATAGTAAGAAAAGATGACCTTGAGTCAACCAATGAGCATCCCTTTATTATCCCTCCCGAGATACATCATTCTGGATTATTCAACCTCGTTCTGCGTGCGCTTCACCTGAATATGCTTCATCTTTATGATCCACCTTAAATGCCTCGTTCTGCGGGCACCCTAAGTATGTTTCACCTGAATATGTTTCATCTTTATGATCCACCTTGAATGCCTCGTTCTGCGGGCACCCTAAGTATGTTTCACCTGAATATGTTTCATCTTTATGATCCACCTTGAATGCCTCGTTCTGCGTGCGCTTCCTTCTGGAAGTTTCACCTGAATATGCTTCATC
>NW_007418130.1:0-556 GCF_000475195.1 Diaphorina citri
GGGCCGCTAGTTGGAAACCCCTGATCTGGGTCACGATTACATAAGGGAAAAGGTTGGATACATGATACTGTTGTGGAGGATATTAGTTTCCTGGTACAGATTACAGCTGATTGTTTATATATTAGATATTTTATTAACGAGCAGGGTTTACCCGTCTATTGCACAGAAATATTTATTAGATATTTTATTAACGAGCAGGGTTACCCGTCTTTTGCACAGAAACAAGAGATATTAAGTGTATCTATAGTGTGTCCAGATCAATGTGACAGCAAAAAAATAGGCACTGTTGCCAAACATGTCCCATGACCCATGTGCAATGGTAGGGAATCTTTAAAAGGGGAAGGTATATTGCACAGTGCTTCCTTTGACAGTGAAACAAAGTCAGGTAAGGCGATATCCACCTTACCTGTTCTGGAATCCAACTGGAATCCAACTGGAATCTGAACTTAGAGCTACCTCTGCATTTTAAAAGAGAGAGTTTAAAAATAGAAAAAAATTTAAAGGTCAAAAATAGACCTTTACCTGAATTGCAACAATGTAAGGATTTCCTGCAATC
>NW_007418131.1:0-556 GCF_000475195.1 Diaphorina citri
CTAGGAACGGCTGGCTGTCCTTGACCTCCTTTTCTCTTCGATATTGGGATGATTAGACCTTGTTACAGTTCCCTCTATCAAACCTCTGAATAGAATAGAATATACCCTGTTTTATAGAATAGAATAGAATATACCCTGTTTTATACTGCAAGAATGAGACTGAAAAGTTCCTTTACTCCCGCAGTCTGAACAGGATTTTATTTATTGTTAATGTATTTTATTTTAATGGTCCCTGTCTGGGTTAATATGTTATTTTCTACTTACGAATGTACGAGTAACGAGTACAAGACATCATTAGTTCATTCTTTGTAAAATGGAGCTACTTTTTCCCTTATGCATAGGTGAATGTGTATCTCGAAAAACTCAGGGTTTCCCTGAACAGGAAATACAGCTATAGGGTCCTTTCATTTTTACGGCCTAAATTCAACTAAACAACCTCCAAAAAAAAAAGTACACCCCGGCCAGCCTAGTTAGCTTGGTTGGTAGTGCGTCTGCCTCGTAAGCGCTAGGTCGCGGGTTCGATTCCCGCCCGGGGCGGATTTTATCCTGATGGGAT
>NW_007418132.1:0-556 GCF_000475195.1 Diaphorina citri
TCAGATCAGTATTTCGATGGAAGAAATGAAGTTGCTAGGTAAATGAACTTAATGTCAAAGATACCAATAAAAGATGTATCTATTTTTCTTTCGGAAAACTAACCACTAGAAAACTGAACACTAAACTTTCGATGGTTGGGAATGCGCCATCTTTGATATCCAATGGTTTAGTACAGGCTGAGGGAAGGAAAGTACAACATGCGTCTAGGTATTTAACTACAGTAGGAAACTCCATACATCGTAGTTCAAAGTTGAGGATGTGTCTAAAGCGAGAACACCTCGCAGGATTCACTGCTTTTGCCATCGTATAGGCTATGCAAGTTGTCATTTCTGACAGAGCCATAATTCAAACTGAAAACCTCCCCAGGAAAATAACAAAGTCCAACGTCAGTGCCTGGCACTCCACCGTCTATATCTGTACTCGGGTACCCACCCTCCTATACCAATAATAATCAACGCTGAACTAAACGTACACATCACTCTAATCGGATGAATTTCAGGTGACTGCTCACCCACTCTGGGTTTGATTCCCGCTGAGCGATGATCTCATTAGTGC
>NW_007418133.1:0-556 GCF_000475195.1 Diaphorina citri
ACATTTTTTAAAAAATGTAAAAATCATATTTCAAAACGGTAATTTTCAAGGATTTTCAGTGAATATGTAAATTGCGTTAAATTTGGTGCTAATGGCACATCCACTAATAAATCACTTTTATCATGCGTTAGTTATTAGAACATAATTAACTCCTTAAAATTTAACAATACGTAATTAAAATAGTATTGATGGATTAAAGAAAACTCTAGTTAATTTTCAATTACTATTAATTTTGTCACTAAAAAATAAAACGCTAGTAAACTTTTCACGGCTTTATTTGCAATTTTATTTTTTCGCGTATTTATTTACGTAAAACTCATTTTCTTTTTCAAAAACGAATCCACACCACGTCCCCACGGCAAGAGAATAATCATGACTGAGGAGTTGAGTTGAGGAATGAGGACCGACCGACCGACTGAGTCACTGAGTTAAAGAGAGTTGAGAGTTGACTCATATTCTCTCGAGATTAAAGAAGAGACTCACATTCTCGTCGGATTTAGCTAATCTTGAGTTTCCTCGAGATTTCGAGTCAAGATTTCCCGAAAAATTGATTCAG
>NW_007418134.1:0-556 GCF_000475195.1 Diaphorina citri
GGAGTACTGTGGAGAAGAAAATCAAAAAATATTAAATAAATATTATTATTTTTACATAATTTTACTACATAGGTATGTAGATATCAATTAATTTGATGAGGATAATACTTTTACTTTCCAACTTTAGATTTGGAATTTGGAGTCTCCAATAGATCAGTTGCGCTTACTTGGGTGATGTTTCAAAGTCAGACCATCAATCAGCCAAAACTAGAGTGATTACTTTAGGCTGACATTTGGTTTTGGCTACAAATTTTACAAGTGGATGCCCTTCGCACTAAACCTTTTTCTTTAGCAAGGGAAATTTCAGGCTGGTATCCTCCCTGTTTAGCCCTCCAGCCAGACTAAGCTGGTCTACTCCCTATTTAACATCCCCTAGCCAGACTAAGCTGGTCTACTACCTATTTAACATCCCCTAGCCAGACTAAGCTGGTCTACTCCCTGTTTAACGTCCCCCAGCCAGACTAAGCTGGCCTACTCTCTGTTTAACGTCCCCCAGCCAGACTAAGCTGGTCTACTCCGTGTTTAACGTCCCCCAGCCAGACTAAGCTGGTCTACT
>NW_007418135.1:0-556 GCF_000475195.1 Diaphorina citri
TAAGCCCTACAATAAAACAAAGATTTTATTCATGGCAGAAGAGAAGATAATTTTAGTCACTGGTGGCACGGGATTAGTGGGGAAAGCCATAGAGAAAATAGTCAAAGAAGAAGAAAAACGGGACGATGAGACATGGATCTTTGTCGGCTCCAAAGAAGCTGATTTGAGGTACATTTGAGCCCAAGTTGTAATGAGATTTAGCAAGGTCTGTCAGTTAGGGAACAACATTTTTGGCAGACATCTGTGTTTAGTACGATTAAAATTCCTTTTAGAAATAGAGAATGGACCTGATAATAATTTGTATACTGCTTTAATAGGACTAGAATCCCTTTTTAACAAGAGTAGGCTACTACCCACTATTATTGTAAAATTCTCAAACAATGTTGAGCATAAAATCCCATACTTTGTGGCTTGTAATAAATCCACACCCCCTGTTTACCAGTCAAGGGTCTTAACCACCACAGAACCAAGAGGAATAAACAAGAAACAACTACCCTTCATAATTATTTCCTCTACTGTGTTCCAGTAATCTAGAGTCAACCCAACAGTTGTTCAG
>NW_007418136.1:0-556 GCF_000475195.1 Diaphorina citri
GGAGAAAGAAATAGGCTTTTCCTCTCCAAAAATTAACAAAAACAAAAAATACCAAGAATTATTTTGCCTTCTTCGAAACAAAAATAAATTACATCAGCTTACAGAAAGCAATTTTCAAACGAAACAAGAGGGGAAGAAGAAGGCTTCTGAGTGTTAAACTGCCGTCAGTAAAAGTTTCCGAATACTCTCTACGTCTCTATTACAAAATAGAGTCACTGAAGCTGAAATTCCACCATCTTGGGAACAAAACTATGGGAAAAGTAAAAAGTTATCAAACATTTTATATGCCGTGCTTAAACGAATTTATTTACTGAAACGTAACTAGGAGGAGATGAAAAAGGGGAAAATAGTGGTTGGGTGGAAGAGCTCCTTCAGGAGAATCCTGTCACTTGAGAAAAAGTCAGAACTAAGTTTCAGGAAACGAAGACAAATAAGAATGGTGGAAACTAGTAAGACCAGGTCCACCTGTCAGGTCTATCTGATAGTGTGTGCGCTCATCAGGTAGCAGGTAGACCTGACAGGCGGACCTACCTGACCAGGTGTACCTGTCAGGTCT
>NW_007418137.1:0-556 GCF_000475195.1 Diaphorina citri
CACGACGCCAGAAAACAGTCCAGCTAATACCAGCTACTAGCCTCGGTGTAAACATTAATAGCGTCCAGTAATATTTTATTCCAGTTTGACAAAACTCACTTCTCTGCAGCTAAAATCAAATTGATTCGACCTAACTAAGTCCATAACTCGGTTTAGGCTCCACAAGGAAAATACCTACGTGTATCTTCATCAGAACCCGAATCCAGAAATTGTTTCATTCGACATTGAATCGACAGAAAATCGGCTAAATTACGTTTCTATTCTATTCTATTCTATTCCGCTTAACTAGGTAGCTTTCTGGATAGCTGTTTTCTAAACCCAACTGGCGAACACTTTTCTGGGCATCCGGTAACGAATATTTTCTTGTTGAAATTTATTTTTCTTCAGAGGGAAAAGCGCGATACTATACGAAGCGTGAAAAGTGTTGTTTTTGCTGAAACTACTCTCGTAAATTGAGCAACTTATTGTCTCCACAATGATACAGAGGAATACCTCCTACTACCTACTTGAGCTTTTTGCTTTTCTTCGCGGATTCGATTCCCGTCCGGGGTGGATT
>NW_007418138.1:0-556 GCF_000475195.1 Diaphorina citri
TTATTTATTTTTCTTCGTCAAGGAGACGAGATGTTTAATAATAATGCACTCAGAAAAAGGGCCCTTACCTCTAAAATTCCGATTGAATCAAATTTTGAGAGAAAATTTCCCTTAATTTGTTGAACATTTGGGCGAAACCTAATGTAAATTTGACAAACGGTTCAAGAACACACTCTTGAACCTATGGTAAAACAAACAAATCAAATGCAAAATCGTCGAGTTTAAACTCCAAACTCACGTCCTACGTTCAGTTTATGATTAATCAGCATATTTGTTGTTCTGTTTTTCCAAAAAAACAATGTAAGTTATCAAGATAGCCAATGCTTCCTCTCTTGTTTTAATTTGATGGATTTCTCCCTTCCTATTCAGGAAGAGGATAATCAGCATAATATCAGATTTCGACGTTTCGGCTTTTTGCTATAATTTCATTTCTTGTTTCTTCTGTCTTTCCAAAAAAAAAAAAACAATGTAAGTTATCAAGATAGCCAATGCTTCCTCTCTTGTTTTAATTTGATGGATTTCTCCCTTCCTATTCAGGAAGAGGATTCCTCATCTC
>NW_007418139.1:0-556 GCF_000475195.1 Diaphorina citri
CAAAAAAAAAAAAAAAAAAAAAAAATGCTCCTAGTAAGGGCCGCCTAGATAGCTTGAAGGATAGGGTTTTATCCTAAACGGATAGTGTTCGTTCTCAGAACGGCTGGGTTTCTCCTATTCTATTTTCCTTCTCTCTTCCCTTTCGGGACGATAAGACCATTAAGACCTTAGCAGTTTCTGCCTCAGTCGTCTTTGTAACATGCATGGTGGAATTCGGGCCGCAGTACACAAGGGATAATGTACACAAGGGATAATGGGACCTTAACCTTAACCTATGGCCGCAGTTTCAATAATAACTGCTATGGTTTTTAGTGACAGGGGTTTTACCCTTCATTCGGCAACAAGCTCCCCACCTCCTCATATTAACCTCACCCACAGCCTGAGTGGGGCGGGAAGTCAGTAGCACAGGATTGCCCAGATGGTCACCCATCTTGGTACCAACCACGCCCAACGTTGCTTAACGTGACCCGTCGTTACTGACTGAAGACTCTTTCGAGATAATGAGCAAACACAGCAACAAGCCCATATTTGCCCAAATTGAGGACCACACAAACAA
>NW_007418140.1:0-556 GCF_000475195.1 Diaphorina citri
TCTAAAACTTTCTCGCTTTGAGTTCATAGGTCGTCGCGACAAATTTCAAGATCAGAGCTCATTTGTGTGAGAAAATGGAAAAGAATCCCCCAAAAACCAGTTTTTTTTGGTTTTTTGGCTTTATGGTTTTCTGGACAAAATTTGCACCACCATTTTCGTGTTCCTCCAAAAACCAGTTTTTTTGGTTTTTTGGCTTTATGGTTTTCTGGACAAAATTTGCACCACCATTTTCGTGTTCCTGGTGAAAAGACCTTTAATTTGATATATAGGTCGGCCAGGTTTGGATAAGTCCTTCTATGGGGACAGACAGACCGACAGACGACACCGAAGCAAATACAATGGGGCACAACCAAATGACAATTTTTTTCGAGGTAGAGTCCTATTCCGATGTAAAAGTACCCAAAAAGTGCATTGGCGCACTCAAAAACATCCAAAACGGTCCCTAAATCCTCTAAAATGTCGCAAAAAGGTCGCAAAAAAAATAAAAAATAACGTTGAAGAAGCCATGGTTTACGACCTCGCATGAACTGACGTCATCACGAAAAAATGGCTGCCC
>NW_007418141.1:0-556 GCF_000475195.1 Diaphorina citri
TCCGGTGCTCTGCAGACTGTTTAGAAGCAGTCTGGCTCTGAGACATATACCTATGTGCTGGAGAAATGCTAGGGTGGTATTGTGTATTTTATTGAACGAAGAAGAACTCGTATGTAAAGTGAAGGAAAAATGTAGATCGAAGATGTTTTATTGGAAAAATTACGACAATGAAAAAAAGCTCAGGGAAGAGAGGAAGGCAGGGAAAAACTATCTATTGAGATGTTGCCTTAGCAACCAGACTACAGGGTGGACTGGTGATGGTAAATACTGGGTGGATACACAACAGTCACCCCCCTCTGATGAAATAGTTGAGACGTTCGACAGGATTCCGTGTCCGAGTTGAACGTCGCAGAGACTCAGGATCAACGGCTGGTCGTACTCGTCTCCTAGATTGCACTGGAATTGAAGAAGTTGAATTATTAGCAGGAAGAGGTCGTGTAGGTATCAGTTGAACTGGTGGAAGTGTAAAAGTCACTGTTTTTCACCTTCTTGGGTGTCTCCTCAGGTTGAATAACGTCTTCCTCATCTTGTTTCTGTTTGTACTCAGTGAATTTCA
>NW_007418142.1:0-556 GCF_000475195.1 Diaphorina citri
ATTACACAAGTACCTACCTACGCGTATGGAGTATTCGACGTCTGAACCCATATAATATTGTGTGTCCTAAATAAAATTACATCTGAGCTGAGTTAGCTCACACGAGTAGCACTTGGTCTTGTTGATATAGTTAGGGCCTATATAACAATAGCTAGGACCTGACAGTCACACTGCCTAGTATTGATATCAGATGCCTAATATTGTTGTTCAATTGATTTGAGAAGTGCAATATGAGACGAGTTAGTGACTTACTCCACGTCTAATAGGAGAATAGGACGAATCATAAAATATTTGCAACAGTAGTGAGAGGATAGAAAAGGCATCGAAATAGGAAATGAAGATAAATTCTGGTGCATCTGTGGGTTTTCTTGACTGAAATAGAAATCGGAAGATACGATTTACAGAAACACAACACGGTTTCTTAACTAAAATAGAAAACAGGTACGATTTACAGCAACTTAATCTAATCAATCACATGATGCGGTTCTTGGATCCCTACATGACAAATTTTGGAAAAATTCGCTCTCCTTTGATCTCATGCCTCGGCCACATAACA
>NW_007418143.1:0-556 GCF_000475195.1 Diaphorina citri
ATAGCTTAAATTACGAGTATTAATTAATAATTACTTTATCTTTACGTATCTAATCTCAGATTAAGAGGCCAAAAATAGACCGGGAGCCTACAAAGAAAATTCTTCTCTTCCTGTTCGCTGTTGTGTTGAGAATTTCTTTCGACCAATATAATGATGACGATGGTACGTCGCCAATTAATCTAAGGAAGACGTTTTGTTTTTCTTAATCTGAAAAGTTGACATTGATGGGCGGACGTGGTAATTGTGGATGATGGATGAGTTAAGTGAATGATAGGAGGAGGAGGAGGAGGAGGTGAGGATCTTAATCTACACTCCTCCTATTGTAGGAGTAGCTGGAGGGGTAAGATAAGAGTGATGTAGATATAATTTGGGTTCATAGAGGAAGATATCGAATTTCTATAGTTTCTAGTACAGAGATAATAGAGTGGTTAGTAAACAAGTTTACTATGTATTTCTCTTACCTAGTCTCCTCGTTATGGAAGATGAGTGCTCCTTCTGTCTGGACGTAGTGAGTTCCTGCTTTGGCTGTGTCATCGTATGTTTTGTATCCCACCTC
>NW_007418144.1:0-556 GCF_000475195.1 Diaphorina citri
CGCCCCGGGCCGGATTCGAAACCGTGAACTAGCGCTTACAACGCCGGCTACCTTCCCAGCTAACCATGTACATAGATTGGCGAAGATGTGTTTTCTGTTATTTTTCAAACCACTCCTGAGCTTCGCAAGAGGATCAGAAATGTTTGAAGTGTAGGAAAACGATTTAGTAAAGGCAGTGCAATAATCCTAAACAAAAATGGACGCGGGATGCAAGGGATCAAAAAGAGACCGCCTTAACATTATAATAATCAAATTCCTGTCTATTTTCAGACCTCGCTCAGGGTTTGACAAGGGTAATCTGGAATGGTTGGAACAACTGTTTCGTCAAACTGTCGCCTATACGTCCCTACGTATTCATCATAACCTGGTTTGTCTGTATGTTTGATTGTTTTCAGACCTCGCTCAGGGTTTGACAAGGGTAATCTGGAATGGTTGGAACAACTGTCTCGTCAAACTGTCGCCTATACGTCCCTACATGTTCATCATAACCTGGTTTGTCTGTATGTTTGATTGTTTTCAGACCTCGCTCAGGGTTTGACAAGGGTAATCTGGAATG
>NW_007418145.1:0-556 GCF_000475195.1 Diaphorina citri
TCTCTCTCCTTCGTTATCTTTCTGCCTCTCTCTTTTTCCTCTGTCTAATCTTTCTTTCTTCTTCTCTTTCTCTCCTTTCCTCTCTCTTTTCTCCTTCCTTAACCTTCTCCTCATTCTCTTTTTACTCTTTCTTCGTCTTCTCCTTCTCTATATCTCGCTAACAAGTTATACACGACGGCTTTATTTATGTAAATTTCACTGTAGGATTTCTTTTTATTGCTCAGACACGTATCGGCATTTCTTTCGAAATTACCCTGTGACATAATGAAATTCCAATCCCCACCCCCCAGCGCTACTCATTTCCTTTCTATCTAACATTATTTTCGGATGTCTTTTTAAATTGTTCCAACGAGAAATCAATGTCGAAGAAGGGGGAAGAAAGAGAAGATGATGAAGAAAAAATGCGACTCTCAAAATTTCCAAAGGAGACGACGAAGGAAAAAAGAATGAAAGGAAGAGGGAGAGGGAATGTTTTTACTTTTTTATCCCTTTCAAAAGGAACAAAAAAAGCTTGAAAATTTCTGACAATCGAACACATCAACATGATCCAGGTCAA
>NW_007418146.1:0-556 GCF_000475195.1 Diaphorina citri
GTGGAAAGTCTCAAGTACCTAAATACTGATTTATTACTACGTAGTTATGTTAAGATAGGTAAAGGTAGAAATGAAACGTGTGTGCATTATCAGTCGAAACTCGAAAGTGACTTAGGTACACGACTACTTACTATGTTGTGTTTACTAAAGGTTGCGTCATTTCCCATGTTATATACTCTATTGCTGTATTGGCTGTACGTTAGCTACTTACTATGTTGTGTTTACTAAAGGTTGCGTCATTTCCCATGTTATATACTCTATTGCTGTATTGGCTGTACGTTACTTCATATTCGTGTGCATTATCAGTCGAAACTCGAAAGAGACTTAGGTACACGACTACTTACTATGTTGTGTTTACTAAAGGTTGCGTCATTTCCCATGTTATATATACTCTATTGCTGTATTGGCTGTACGTTACTTCATATTCACTATATCACAAAACATGTACCTACATTCTAAAGAAATCTAAAAATTGTAAAGTGAACACCGATATTAATCATTCCAGATGACAAAGAAACAATTAAAAAAACCATGTCGAGAATATGACGACATTCTC
>NW_007418147.1:0-556 GCF_000475195.1 Diaphorina citri
ATTATTTGACGCTTTCATACCAATTTTACATTCGGAAAATTTTGACGCAGGCTCCAGCCTACAAAAATAAAAAACCTAAAAAAAAAGAAAAAAAAATACAAAAGGAGATTTATTATACCCAAAAACAATTTCTCATGCCTTCTTCTCCATCTTGGTGCCTTTTATTCGGCTTTTATTTTCGTGTATGTTTTTAGACACCAGAGTTACGTCTTATTTATTTTGTTCCTGCTTTTCCCTCTTCCCTCCACTTTCTAGAGGTGTACTTGTGGGTATATGAATGACAACATTAGCTAACATATTCTATCCTCTACACTTTCTAGAGGTGTACTTGTGGGTATATGAATGACAACATTAGCTAACATATTCTATCCTCTACACCCTACAGCTACTGATTTGAAAACGGATAATTTCAATGAAGTACCTATACCTAGTTTTTTTCTAGTCGTATTCACTTGATAGAACTCGACTACTAGGAGTTTGTGGGTTCAAAATTTCAAATATGTACATACAAACTTCTCAACTGCTTGTGAGTGAACTTTTGCCTGTGCGACACTAA
>NW_007418148.1:0-556 GCF_000475195.1 Diaphorina citri
AAAAAAATGGAAAAACATTGTGCTTAATATTTTGCCATCGTGAGCATTCCGCCACTGGGTCCATTGATATCATGACTCATTAGGTCATGACTATTCATGACCAATTAGGGACCTTACATCACATGAGCTATAATAAAATAATAGCACTTGTGCAAATGACCAAAGGTGGTGAACTTTAAGGAATGAAAAAAAATTACTTACATCTATAGGTAAAATAGTTTGGAATCACAATAATAATAATAAGTTTGGAATGGCAATTAAAAATAAAATACGGATGTCAAATTTCGCACATTTCTTGTCACATGGAAGAAAGAAGAAAGAGGAAGAAAACCTTTTGGGACTTTTAACAAAAACTCGAAAAGTGCAATTGAGATTCAGAAAATTTTGAGCTTTGAAAAGTTGCGAGAAGTTATTTTAATTGAATTGAATTTAATTATGTTAATTTATTATATCATTTGCCTAATCTTAAGCCTTAATCTTCTTTACATTGATTCCCTTTTCTGTCTGTTTCTTATTTAATTCTTCTAATGGAATTGAATTTAATCTAACTTTTTCT
>NW_007418149.1:0-556 GCF_000475195.1 Diaphorina citri
TTGTATGGACGCTCCCCCGTGTGCTGGTTCAAGTGAAACTGAAATCAGAAACACTGTGTCATAGCATGTCTATCGTATACTGTGTCCCTGTGCTTCTAGTTTGTAGGGCGTTCGAAAAGAAAAATCGTGTCGTGTGTAGTGGGAACACTCTCATTTAAATTACATTGCCTACATGACATTCGGTAAAAAGTAGGGTGAAACTCACGACAAGTGGGAACGGGCTCTAACGAGGGCTACATAGGTAGAGGTTTGACCGAGAGATCTGTAAGAACAGATGTCTTATCATCCCGAAATCGAAGAGAAAAGGAGGACAGGATGGGAGGAAGCCAGCCTTTTCGAAAATGAACCCTGTCTTCTTAGGCTAAAGTTCGCCTCGAGTGGGAATCGAACCGGCGACTTAGCGCTTACCTTGAGATCTTGATTCCTCTTGAAAGTCTTCTCACAGTGGGGACAGTTGTGAGGTCGCTCGGTGCTATGTGAGATCATATGCGCGCGCAGCGTACTATTCGTCGGGTAAACTCGGTTACAGTCGGGACACGATAGCTCTACCGTATCG
>NW_007418150.1:0-556 GCF_000475195.1 Diaphorina citri
TATGCCATCTGGCCCCTTTTGCTAGGATTTCAATTTTCTCCTCAAAGCCTATCAAACTCATCATCAATCGATAGCTGTCAATCAAAGGCTAATAATAGGAACGTAATGAAACTTGGTGTACCTTCCTAAAACAAGACATACTTTGTGGCACCTAAATTTGGACTTCATACCAAGAAGAAGTATCCGAGTCCACGAACTTATCAATCGGCCCGTGTATGTTACGGAATAAGTCCGGAGAGCGGGTTAACCTAGGATTTCCCGGTTAAACCCAAGGTTATCCCTGTATTATTACCGGGAAATGTTATAGAAGGGAGACATATCCTCCCTCCTGTAATCTAGCCTTTACCGGGAAATCCTAGGATTTTCCCCTTTTCGGGCTTATCCCGCAACAGATGTACTTTTATACCAATATTACCAATGTCATTGATTTTCCTCTTTAGCATATACCCGGGTCCATAGTTTCATATTTCACAATATTTACATTTAGCCCAATGGTGACGATGATCCCTTTGATCGCAAGCAAATACTGTAGCATCTACTGATAACGTGCACTTAC
>NW_007418151.1:0-556 GCF_000475195.1 Diaphorina citri
TAGTACCTACCTACCACTACCACCGTCTCTTCATATGAAGTTTGTAGTTTCGTTGTATGGGCTTCGCCTCAGACAAAGAATTTTCCTTGATTTTCAAGGTGAATTTCTTAAAACATTACAATTATGTGGTATCTACTTATCTACTCGTACCGTCCTTCTACTACATTCTACTCAAAATTTAGGTAATATCCTTGCTAGGTATTTGTGTTTCCTTCCTGGGGTGTCCACAAGGTGTGTCCACAACCGTCCACACTGCCTCGACAACATACCTACCTAAATTTTGGCCCGTCGACACACCTTCCATTAGCCATCAGCTACCCAATTCCTTTTCTTCTCTTCTTCCTTTTTTTCGAATTTCACAATCCTGAAAAATCTAATCATATTTTTTCACATAAAAATCGCGCTTTCCATCTCGTTTCAAATTACCTACTCGAATAATTGTCTAATTTTGTTTCCCGAGGTGTATTATGAGTGGGTAGCTTGGTAGGTAGGTAGGTAAGTATGAAGTTAAGCACCTCTGTACCTACATTTTATTGTCTGAAATAAATAAATATAA
>NW_007418152.1:0-556 GCF_000475195.1 Diaphorina citri
TCAAAGCGCGGGGCCCCCAAAAGCGCGGGGCCCGTGGCAGTCTGCCATTCTGCCTTATGGGTAATCCGGCCCTGTCGGTGAGAAAAATTTATATCTATTCCTTCGCTTTTTATGTCTGCTTTCTCCGTTCTTTTTCTCTGTTTCAGAAGGATTTTGGTGGTCGGTGTTTTGCTAGTTTTATCCTGGAATAATAATTCATCTTCATCTGCTTTTCTTACAGGTCCTTTGTTCTAGTATAATGTCAAGGAAGAAAGGGGGTTTCTCGGAAATAAGGACAATCATGCAAAGCATAAGGCTAAGAAAAGCAATTCAGGATTTTCATTTAGCTATGATCTTTATTAGGTGTAGGTTTCCTTACAATAATCATGATTTTTATGATACCTAATGAACTTCTTTATTCTGGTGAATTTGACATCTCCACTATTATATTAGTGGAGATGTCAAAAGTACATACGTGCTCGATCTTTACTTATACATAATTACTGCCCTGCTAAAAAAGAGGGCAGTAAGTCCAAAATTTGACATTTTGAGTTATATATCTATACCCACGTATTTT
>NW_007418153.1:0-556 GCF_000475195.1 Diaphorina citri
GAGGGACTTCGAAGGATAACGCGCAAAAAGTTTTTCTGGGAAAAGAACAAACATCGATCTGAGTCCTTTTTCTAGAGCTCTTCATTTGTGGCTAGTCTTGTCTTGGAAATACAATATCTCAACCGAAATCCCCCTTAAATAAACATAGAATAGAATATGCCTTCTTCATCCTGCTCGAATGAGACTAGAAAATCCCTTTACCCCAGCAGTCGAAACAAAGTCTCGTGTATTTTATGGGTTTGAACGTAACATAAAACATAACTTAACAGCTCCTAGGATCCTAGGAAGAAACCTAGGATCAACAAAAACTTGATGGCCTAATACGAAAGAGAGCCTGAACATTTAATTAGCCTGACCAGGTAAAAGAAATTCATACGAGTATCCTACATAATATGTATAAAGGTGTGTCCACACATAGTAGATCGGCCTTCGATCGATGAGCTGAAACTATTGTCGAGGCAGTGTGGACGGTTCAGTAGACATCGATCGACGGCCGGTGGACTATGTGTGGACACACCATAACAAACGATTTTGTACACAGGTCTGTTCTCCTCTG
>NW_007418155.1:0-556 GCF_000475195.1 Diaphorina citri
AGGAGTAAGAATAACTAAAAATTTCACGATTCTAAGCAATGTACAGACAAATCTACAATTTTATTTATATAGATTACGAAAGTAAAAACAAAATGTATACTTAGTGGACGGGCTGTTGTATTCGCTTTGGTGTCTGTCTGTGTGTTCCCATGGAAGGACTTATCAAATTAAAGGACTTACCCCATAGAAGGAGAGCCCCTGAAAAAAACCCCAATTTCTACAAATGATAGATAGACAGATTGATAGATTGGTCTATAGGTGGATAGATGAAGATTTGTAGGTATGTGGTACTTCATACATATGCTAGGTGTGGATACCTACTTGGTGATGAATGTGATGATTCTATGAATTCTGTCAAGTACTTTATGTATCTAAAGGTAGGTAGGTACGTCTATTATTCTAAAATTCACGAATCCAAACGGCGTAGGTACTTACCATTATTAGTGAAGAGTACCAAATGTCATCATAATCTCTGTTCCCAGTGAAATAGAAAGTAGAAAACGAAACGAAGAAGAAGAAAAAGGAAAAGAAGAAGAAGAAGAAGAAGAAGAAGAAG
>NW_007418156.1:0-556 GCF_000475195.1 Diaphorina citri
GATACCTAGATCATTACTGTATTAATGAGGAAAGCCGGGCTCGTACCGTTATTTAGAAAGCTCATCAGTAGCTCATCATTGAGAAGAAACACGGAGATGAGATTTGGATTTGGCTAAACCTGCACAACCTACAATCTTGCTCGAACATACTGTGTGGATGCAGAATCTGGAATTTACATAGGATTTTCCTTGTCCAAAACTAGATAGGGATTGTGAATATTGATCAGAGACACCACATATCCCTCAGATTAGACCTTTCCGCCTCAGAGCTCCGATTCCGTCATGACACTTTTGCTGTTTAGATAAGATAAGCAAAATTTGTATTTCCTTCAATCTAAAGCGGTGTCCACACATGGTCGACGCCGTCGATGGACGAGGTGTATCTTTGAATTTATTTTGCCGAGGCAGTGTACGGTTTCAGTCGACAATCGATCGACGGCGTCGACTATGTGTGGACTCAGCTTTATGGCGATTCGACCAAGCAGATGATCTACAGTAATCTACAGTCTATGGATTAACGAGTAAATACTCGTAAAACCAATTTTCTAAAACATCT
>NW_007418157.1:0-556 GCF_000475195.1 Diaphorina citri
GAATCCTTGGCAGCGGCTTTTTGTTCTTCCGCCTCAGCTGGTGTGATGAGGTCCCAGACGAAACTTCGAATCTTGTCATCCCCGCGGTAGAAACGGAGGCAGTACAGCGTCTGAAACCGAGAGACCCGGGTTCGATTATTGTACAGGAAATACAATTTAAATAATTACCAGCGAGATTTGAAAAGATTTTTGGGTACTCAAGTAATCAAACCAAATATCTATAACCATCCCCAAAACATTACGAGTCTCTGCCAAATTTAATGTTTTAGATTCTAAACTAAATTTAACAAAATAAAATGAATGCCTTCGAATTAAAAAATAGTGAGTTATCACCAGAGTCCTTCAAATATGACGTTTATTTTTCTTAAAATATGACTCTAAAAATATGACTTTATGACGTTTATTTTTCGTGAAATATGACTCTTATTTTTGTCAAATATGACGTTTATTTTTCAAAAATACCTACACATAACCGAATAATATACTAAAAGTAGATTAGCCGAGAGTAGGTATTTTTAATCAAATTTCAACAGGAAGCAATTAGGTACTGAAGAAT
>NW_007418158.1:0-556 GCF_000475195.1 Diaphorina citri
AGAGCGATCAGTGTGTGAACTATGAAATGTGAAATGTGAATGAGTGAATGGATCTCGTTCTTATAATATAAGTTTTTTTGATATAAGAAGATAAGAAAGATGTAAAAATTCAGAGACTTTTTCAGGGTTGGACCCAGGTGGGCCAACTTTGAAATCTTCAAAAGGTACCTTTACACTGGGGCAATTTAGGAAGCAACCGGCAACAGCAACCTGCAGCATGCGGCATTGCCGCGCCAGTTACCAGAAAAGTCCAAGGGACCAAGGTACAACGGGGGCCAAGGTACGACTAGACACCCTACCGTTTGATAAACTGGTAATAATTATGTATTGTGGGTTGGGTAGGGTGTTCTACCCATTATGGAGTAGGTAGGGTGCCTGGTTGTACCTTGGCCCCCAAAATCACTTTTTGATTTTTTTAATTTTTTCTATTAATGTTATTGGCATAATTTTAATTGATTTAGAAAGGAAATTTTCTTGGCTATCTATAGGGTGGTTCGTGATTTGCGAACCACGCTTATATCTCAGAAACGGCTGGGAATTAAGGAATGAAATAAAC
>NW_007418159.1:0-556 GCF_000475195.1 Diaphorina citri
CTTTGGATTTAGGCTCTAGGGACCTCAAAACGTGTTTTGGCACTAAAATCTGACCATCGAAAATTTGACCCGATTACAATACTTTCCTTCCTATAGGATAAGGAAAGTAAAAGAGGTTTTTTTTTTAATTTAAGAACACTCAAAAGTGTTTGTCTGAGGCGTAAGAAGCCACAATCACCCTTTTTAGCTGGTTTAATAGCCAGTAATTTAAGAACACTCAAAAGTGTTTGTCTGAGGCGTAAGAAGCCACAATCACCCTTTTTAGCTGGTTTAATAGCCAGTCTTGGCAAAATATTGTAAATCCAGCATCTCTAAATCCTAGGATTTGTGAGGTTGAGGATTTTTTCAGAGTTGAATTTTCCTTCAATCAAAAACGTCGCTAAAAACACGTAAAGTGTTCAAAAATTTTCAAACCAGCAAAAAGTGGACTGCGTTCCTAAGCGCGAACTACAATATTTTTTCTTTTAATTTTAGAATATTTAATTTTGTTTGCAATTTGTTTCTGTAAAAAATATATAAATAAGACTTAGTTTATGGTACATAGGGGGTAGGGGGG
>NW_007418160.1:0-556 GCF_000475195.1 Diaphorina citri
TTCTCTCTTCGATTTCGGGACGATAAGACCATAGCAGTTACAGTTCCCTCTGTCAAACCTCTTAAAAAAAAAAAATCACCTACCTTATTGTAAGACCTTAGCCTCGTAAGACCTTAGCACTTATAGTTCCCTCTGTCAAACGTTAGTGCGCCTCCCGGCACGCTTGACATGCACACTTTGCCCATTATGAACATGCAATTGTTGCACATGAACAAGCTCGGCTGAAATTCAAACTAGTTCGAATTTGAAGTTTGACAAACTTCTCTTAAAATTTTCATGACCAAAGTTTTTTTTTAAAGGAAGTCCGTGTGGGAGGCAAAATACCAAGCAATCTCCTTATCTCTCCCACTTTAAGAACAACAGGGAAACACGTACAACCAGCAAACTGTATGCAGTTCAAACCCAACAATATCAGAAAGAAAACAACTTAAAGAAATCGTCGAAACTTTTCGATAGATGCAGATAAAACAAAAAGTTTTTTTTTTTTCTTTTTTCTAAGAATAAAAAATAAAGGAAGGAAAAAATGCAGAGAAAATAAAACATTTTCACATTTTTA
>NW_007418161.1:0-556 GCF_000475195.1 Diaphorina citri
GCAAAACAATTGAAATCAAATACCCTCCCGCTGAATAACTTGAAAGTAGAATATTTACTATGTGTCGCGGTTTTACAGCAATATTTACACAGGTATCTTTACAGAACATATTAGGTACATATTTACAGTAGGAAGCAGACGAAGAGGCCATTCTTCTAGGTGTTGACTGTTGATATGAAGCTTCACAAAGTTATTGACTCTTCAAAAGATCATCTAGAATCTAGATAATCTAGAATTCCCTTAAGGGAATTCTGTTCCGGTTTAATAGACACAAAACAATAGCTAGTATGCAAGAAAGGTACCTACAGATGTGCAAGCTGTAAAATGCATTTTGTATTTCAGTTTAAACAGGTGTGGAACTTCCAGGTGCATCATGCCTTTTTTTTTCTTTTTCTTAGGGATTTTTCATCAGATGGTCACATTGGTCATCCACCCAACATGGTAGTGCTTGAATCATCGACTGATCGACGGTGACACCTGACACTACGTCAAGGGTTGCACGTAGTTGATCTAATTACCTACTTATGCCCCTGAGGTACCAATCCCTATTTATAGA
>NW_007418162.1:0-556 GCF_000475195.1 Diaphorina citri
TCATGGTCTGTGGTTTTTGCCTGCACATCCCGACAATACCACAAGATGCTATAACAAAGAACCCACGAGGGTAATAAAAACTTCTAGTCCTTGGCTTAAACCTTATAGCTGAGTTAGCTCGAATACTCGGATACTGTTTGTGCGTTTGAAATTAGCTCTAAAACTGGTTCACCCTAAGTTCTCTTTCGGGAACTCTCTGCCTATTTTGAAGTCTTGAAGCACCGGATGATTAAAATTGAACACTCTAGGTCTTACGATTAGTTGGTAGCTGGAAAAATGACTTATAAGCTTATTACAAGAACTGCTCACTGTTTCGGTGTGCACTTAGCCTAAGCGAAGACAACAACTGAGCTTATTGGAGTCTTAGCAAAAGAGACAATATAACGTATAGCTTGATGACCATAATCTTTTAGGAGCTGAAAAAGATTGAAATTTTACACTAGATTCACTAGAAGCTCCTATAATTTTTGTTTTGACACCCAACTGTCTGTTAAAGGCTCTTTCCTTACCTTCTTATGGATTGAATACGCCTCAAGAACTTAATAGCTCGTTGAAA
>NW_007418163.1:0-556 GCF_000475195.1 Diaphorina citri
GGTCAAAACTCCGAAAAAATAACTGCAAAAGGTCGAAAATTCAATTTTTATTTTCCGTTCTAATGAAAGAGTTCAAATGTGTGACGTCAGACTTTATACAGTTGTTTTTTTCGTCCGCTAGGTAGCGCCAGTATGCAAGCACGCTTGCAAAGAAGCAGAAAGAAATGCGCAGTAACGTATGCGCACAAACACATTAATGCGTTGCCTGCGAGGGAGCTTTGCTCGGCACATTTGATGTGACGTCATCGCCTACCCCAACTTCAGTTCTTTACCTACCTATTCTATTGTTTTTTTCAACCAGAATAATTATATTGGGTTGCTTTTCATATTATTGTTGGAGTCGCGGAAGGGCATCCGCATCCGCACTCCGTAAAAATGAACTCGCCAAAACCTAGTTGGTTCATCCTGACGAAAAAACACCAATGGTGTAGATATAGGTGGACCGACTATAAACGCCAACATGGGAAAAGGCGAAGTACCTAGATCAGGGTTGTCCAACCTTAGGGCACCCGAGGGCCGCAAGAGACCAAGGTAGAGAGTTGGCGGGCCGCAAAAA
>NW_007418164.1:0-556 GCF_000475195.1 Diaphorina citri
AACCCGGAAACGTAGAATGTAATCCCATGGCTTGAATCTGATGGATTTTCCGAAATCCGTTAGCCAACATAGGTGACCTTCTTCGATAGGCAATCAAAGAACATAAGCAGCCTGGCTTTTCCTTTTACGTACCTTAATGATCATTAGTAATGTCATTACTAATGATGGAATTCCGGATTTTATGATTTTTCATCATCATTACTTGGAAATAATGACATTACTAATGATTAAGTAAGGTACCTATTATTTTGTCATTCCAATGTTTTCAAAAGGTCCATTCTGCAAAAACACCTCTAACACGTCCACGAGAAGAAAAATAGCATAGTTCCTTCCTTATACAGATTGCTTTCTCTTTTTTTGGTGCGGAATACGAAAATGGCGAATGTGTATCTACTATATTCTGGAGGGTTATGCAATGTTGTTCCTTCATCTGTACAAAACTTGTCTCTCAAGTGACGAACCTGAAACAAACACCAAGAGTCTAATGGAGCAGTTGCAAATGGGTAAAAATTATAAATAAATGGTCGATTCCTATGTAAAAAGTTGGGAAAAATCC
>NW_007418165.1:0-556 GCF_000475195.1 Diaphorina citri
ATTAAACTCTCCTTTGCTTGCAAACGGTTCATCTCGAATTATCAGCATGGATTTGTGCACCAGAGATCAACGGTGACCAACTTACTTTCATACCAACATGATATTTTACAATCTTTTGAATCTGGCCATTGTGTTCATTCTGTGTACACAGATGTGGCCAAAGCTTTTGACCGCGTTGACAGTCGTCTTCTCATCGCGAAACTAAAATCCTATGGTGTGGGAGATTCGTTTCTTCGTTGGTTGTCCGATTACCTCTCTGGTAGAACTCAACAGGTTAGACTCGGCAATTCTCTCTCTTCATCCATTAATGTTCTTTCAGGAGTGGGACAAGGCAGTCACATTGGTCCTTTGTTATTCTCTCTATTCTTCAATGACTTGCCCGATGTCATTTGTCATTCATCAGTATTGATGTTTGCTGATGATGTCAAGTTGTACAAGTCTATCACTTGTCCAGAGGATTATCTTCTTCTGCAAAGAGATTTGGACAGATTTTCTGAATGGCTGTCATTGAATGGCATGGAGTTGTCACTGCACAAATGCTTCGTCATGGAATTTT
>NW_007418166.1:0-556 GCF_000475195.1 Diaphorina citri
GTGTGTAGTTACAGTTTTTATTTCTGTTTGAAAGAAAAAGTTTGAAGAAACTTTTTCATGTTTGTATTGCTTTTTTTTTCTCCTCAATATTAGAAACTGGTGCACTGTTCGGAAAGTAGCGTTCTTGGAACAGACAAATGAAATATATTGAATATACAGGGTGTGGCGTGGGGTTTCTACAAAGAGATCTTCGTCCAAAATGGGTAGATGGCTGTCTAACATCACTGTATAACTGCTTTAGTGACAGGGATTGTACCCTTCGTTTAGCTACAAGTTAGCCGCCTCAACCAGCATCAGTGGGGCCGGGAAAACCAGCACTTTGCGACTGTCCAGGTGGTTGAGTTGTCACCGATTCGGATACCAACCCCGAAAGTATTGTAATTGGCTGAAATTTTCGATGATTAAGTTATAATTATGTATATTTCCACCCCCTTTCCATACTTAACGGTCAAAGGAGACTTAACGGTCGTAAAAAAGCCAATACGATAGTGAAAGTGGTGTGATGGGATTTTGAGATACACCCTGTATAACCATCAGATAAGCACACGCTCATTTC
>NW_007418167.1:0-556 GCF_000475195.1 Diaphorina citri
GATCGGTGCAACGGTTGGCGGAATTTTACCGCTTTTTGGCGGTTTTCGGTGTAATTTAACAATATATCGGGAACGGTACCTACGAGCTAGAGACTTGAAATTTGGTATGTAGTTCACAAATGTGACAAGGATGCAAATCAAAATGTTTGGTTGAGATAGGTGCTGCTGTTGGCGGTATTTCGACCGCTTTTTGGCGGTTTTGACCGTTTTTTGACGGTTTTCAGCTATACCGACTAAACGGTTAGAGATATTGTAAAAGTTTGGCTATAAGAACAAGAACACCCAGGTTTGGTTGAGATAGGTGCTGCTGTTGGCGGTATTTCGACCGTTTTTTGGCGGTTTTGACCGTTTTTTGACGGTTTTCAGGTATATCGACTAAACGGTTAGAGATATTGTAAAAGTTTGGCTATAAGAACAAGAACACCCAAAATAAGCATCATTCAATAGGATGAGGAAAGTTGTGTGATGTTCACACCAATGCCCTAAATCACCAAAGTATGGAAAAGTATTTACCTACAATTCCATATTTCGATATGATTCGTCCAAATTCAAAATT
>NW_007418168.1:0-556 GCF_000475195.1 Diaphorina citri
TCTGTAGGTTTATATACAAGTGAAGCCTTCCGCCGCCTCCAGGGTACCGTTTACACCTGCCCTACTCACGCTAATGCTTCTCAAGGATGATTTACACTGGTAAGCTGATTGAGGGTTATACATGTTAAAATCTGACTACATACTTCAGTTGTTTACTAGCAAGTAGATCTGAAGGCTTTGAAGAAGGTGTCTCAAAATTATCACAACCCACCCTAGATTGCTGAATTCAGGACCGGGTCCATTAAGTGAGTTTAAACTCCGTTTAAACGCTTCTTGCTTAATCCGAGGTAACCTTAAACCGCGTTCAAATTCACTTTGTAGAAATGGCCATAAAACTGTCAACCGATTTGACTTGGTGGGGCGGGTTATTCCGATTTTGCCCCAGGCCAAAAATCGTTCTATTAGGGGACAGCTATACCCTTATAAGTACTCTTTTCATCTAGTTCAGTCAACGATCAATTTTATGCTGAAAATGCAGTCGACTTGAGCAAAAATGCACTTCGGATGACCTGGCACTTGCAAACGAGAAAGCTATTGGACGTGGCAAATCACTGGA
>NW_007418169.1:0-556 GCF_000475195.1 Diaphorina citri
TGTACCTAATGGTTTAATATGACATAAGTTGATAACTGATAATGATAAAGATAAAAGAAAAACAATCGGATTTATTTACAAAAAACATGAAATCTACTTAAAAAATCTTTATTATCCGTTTATTTTCGACTAAATAATTTTTGATCAAAAATATTACATTGTGAAATTTAAAAGTTGTGCAAAAATGGTGTTTTCTCTTATCCAAAGGTCATATTATCGTTTCTTTTGTCAACTTCAGAAACAATAGCTTTACATTTATTTGAATAAGGCTGCAGTCTCCATGTCAGAAATTCAGAATATCAAATTGAATTCTTCACTAATAAGCAGAGTCCTTCAAACGTCATAATGTCATGATATCATACTAAAACGTCATATTTTAGCTTTTTTGGGGAAAACATCATAAAACACCGACATTGTCTAAAATGTCATAAAAAACGTCATATTTTAGGCATTTTGAGCCAAAATTTACGAAAAAGTTCTAAATTTTTCTTACATTTTTTTTTTGCCTGAGCAGCGACGATACTTATTGCCTGAGGAGCGCCGATAGTCACTTCAG
>NW_007418170.1:0-556 GCF_000475195.1 Diaphorina citri
ACTTTTCAGTCCTATCCCAGCAGGATACTCTAGGTATAATGATAATAGTCTTTTCAATCCGTAAAGATGTGGCCTCCTACTTTTGCTCGAATCGCATGAATGGGGTAATAGATCAGTTGCGCTTACTTGGGTGATGTTTCACAGTCATAGAGCAGGAAAAATGAAGACCAACGGAATTTTTCTTTTTCTTCTACGACTTCTACATCCCGAGATAAATCTATTTAAAAAATACCGGTAAATCGTGAACTTTGACGTCACGGGATACGCTCCCGTAGGCGAAGACGTCACATCAAATGTCCCGAGCAAAGCTCCCTCGCAGGCAACGCATTAATGTGTTTGTGCGCATACTTTTCTGCGCACTTCTTTCTGCTCCTCCGCTAGCGCGCTTGCATAGTGGCGCTACCTAACGGACAAAAAAAACAACAGCGTAAAGTCTGACGTCACACATATTTGAACTCTTTCATTTGAACAGAAAATGAAAATTGAATTTTCGAACTTTTACAGTTATTTTTTCGGAGTTTTGACCTCAGATTTGGATTTTTCCCAACTTTTTACA
>NW_007418171.1:0-556 GCF_000475195.1 Diaphorina citri
CGCTTCCTCCCCCTCCCCCTCCTCCTCTTCTTCCTCCTCCACCTCCTCCTCCTCCTCCTCTTCCTCCTCCTCCTCCTCCTCCTCTTTCCTCTTCTCCTTCTCTTATGAAGGTCAATGAACTTTGTACTTACTCAATATTGAGGCAGTTTATTTTCGACACACCTGAACTCAATTCACCACGCGGAAAAGCTCTCTTTCTCTCTCCCTCTCTCTCCCTCTCTCTCTCTCTCTCTCCCTCTCTCTCTCTCTCTCTCTCTCTCTCTCTCTCTCTCTCTCCCCCTATCTAAAAACTAAAATTTATATAAAAAAAAGGTATGTACTCTTTTCATAGGTATGTACTCATAGGTATGTACTCTTTTCGGTCAATAAATCAGATCCTAAACCATGATACTCACTCTTCGACTCCCTACAGGTAAGGTAGGGGTAGGAACAATCTATGGAACACATTGATTTCACCAATATTTTTTCAGTCCTTAGAAGGCCTGTTAAGTTCCATTTGATTTGTATAGGCTTAGCAGGCCTGTTAAGTTCCATTTGATTTGTATAGGCTTAGCAG
>NW_007418172.1:0-556 GCF_000475195.1 Diaphorina citri
AATCTCTCCCTCTCCCACTCACATCTCTTTCTTCTTCCTTCAAATCTTCCCTTTTCTCCTCCTATCTTTCCTCCCTCCTATCATTTCTCCACCCCCCCATCTTTCCCCTCTTCTATCATTTCTCCCCCTATAACTCTTCTTTCCGTGTTTTTTATTCGACTTATCCGTTCAAGTTCAAATTCTTCAGGGATAAATAAAGCTTTTACAGTTTTCTTTAGTTGTACTTTGGGATTTCTGTGATCTCTCTGCCGCTCTTTTTTCCCTTTTTCTCAGCCTTTATCCCACACGCTCTCCTTTCTTCTCACACACAATGTCTTTGTCTATCGCATTTCTTCAGAACACTTCTTGCTGCCAGTTGGAAAGTTATGCTGTGAACATGTTGTTCTTCCTATACGAGAGGGAAATACTCCAGCTACAACACACAGTCACATAGGTGTGATGGGAGATATGTACATACAGGGTGGACTTACCAAGGAGAGGTTTTATCAGGGGGTGAAGATGTTTGTTAATCCCAAGTCGAGAGTCGAATTATGGATATAATTAGCTTTGTTAAGCT
>NW_007418173.1:0-556 GCF_000475195.1 Diaphorina citri
TAATTAACCCTCTGTGGTCCAACGGCACTCAATTTCGTAGGTGGATAGGGCAAAAAACGGACGAACATTGTTCAAAAAATCAATAAAATAATCAACTAAAAAATTAATGAACATTTCTGGCTGTTTATAGAGCCCAGGCTATGACAACACGTATTTGTTTGATTTTACGGTGCATATTTTAAAGTCACTTTCAATTTTGATTATACCAAAGTATCAAGAAATTAAGAAAGGGTTGTTTTTATGTCATCAAAATTGAACTTAAATAACGCAACCAATAGAAAATTAGGGCCCGTAACTGAATATAAAAAAAATCTCTCTATAAATTATAAATTGATCTATCATATAATCTATTAGTTTATCTATAATTTCACTACTCGTAAATCATGCAACTAATGATACATAATTAGGTAGACCTAAATATAATACTGAATCTTTTTTGGCAGTATAAAAAATGGACTAGAACAGATTTATTTATACTAACCTAAAGTAAAATTAGTATAGCTTATTTAGACGAGTTTTGCAAAACTCCTATATGTACAATGGACTTGGCTTTTTT
>NW_007418174.1:0-556 GCF_000475195.1 Diaphorina citri
CGATTGTTCATCAACAACCTCGTCACAATATTGATTTTGAAACACTTGATGCTGACCTACCAGCTTCTACCTGGCTATCCTCTGATTACAATCCTGATTCCTGATGGGATAATTATCGGTGCTCTGAATCTTGTTCATGATGTTTTGCTAAAGATTACATGAACCATCGCTTCGATATGATTTGCCCGTGAGGAATCATTACCATTATAAAGTCCAGTGTATTTAAACTCGTCCAATTATAATCGTTTTGGAGTGGTTAGTCAGGAATATCGATGTTATAGGGATCGCCAGACAGTTTCCAGTACTACAGAATCAATGTTGATCATTATGTAATCATCTACTCTGCCAGAGCTTGGAAACATGTGAAATGATAATTGGCCTCCTCTCTTGTGTTCATTTGCATGACTGGGTAATTTAGTTGCCATTCCAAAGTTCATCGTCTGTTTTGCAGACACTTCTACAGTTGCCAATTTATAATTTGAAACAAAATGTCATTGCCATAGCTTATTTGTACGATTTAAAGTCTTCTTTTGTTATGTGTTGTACTTGAAAATCC
>NW_007418175.1:0-556 GCF_000475195.1 Diaphorina citri
GCGGGAGATCGAGAAAAAATCAGCAACATGATCGTCAACGTTCGGCAGCGGACACGACACTAGAAGAAGAAGAAGAAGCCAATATAAAAATGTGTCCACATACATACAATATAGTCGATCTATGTTATCGAGGCAGTGTGGACTGAATCAGTCGACATCGATCGATGGCGTCGACTTTGAGTGGACACAGTTTTAAGTGGACACAGTTTTAAAGTTAAACTAATCAATAAAGGTAATTTTTAAATCCATACAACACAAACAATATGATAAGCAAGCCAGTGACGATACTACATTGACCGCCACTAGTTCCTCCATGGATCACTGAAGTTAAGCAAACGATGGGCGTGGTTATTATCCGGATGGGTGACCATCTGGGTAATCGCGTGTTGTTTCTCGGTCCCACTCAAGCCAACCTTTTTTGTCGTTTAATATTTGCAGTATGTTTCTCCTGTATTGAATAACAACATTGAAAATTCAAATGTATCAAAATGGGATCCAGAATTGTAAAAGAGCCAATGTAAGAGATTTCCCGTTGGATATTAGTTGGTTTTCAAAT
>NW_007418176.1:0-555 GCF_000475195.1 Diaphorina citri
GATTTTTGTAATCAAAATTCAAGCGCTCATTCGGCAGGTATCATTGGCGGAGTTTGTGACCTTTGAGCTATGTTTGGAATTGTTTTTGTTCCGTGCCCGAGTGGGTATTGCAGACCGGAGGTTCTCAATTCCCGGCGGGGTCGAGGTCGAAGTTTTTACAGCTCCGACTTTGGAGTTCGGGGTGCCCTCAGCCTCGTGAGGACAATCGAGTAGCTAATTTGAATGAGTATCGATTAATGGCAGAATTATCAGGGGGAAAAAGATTAGTGAAATATGGAAATTGATTGCAATTAAAGGATCGAGGCCCTTAGTAATGCTAAGATATCCACAAAACTTGTGAAAAGGCTCTGGATTTGCACACAAAAATCAAAATTCAAACTCTTATTCAGCATCGGTAGTCCTATTTGCAGAGGTTTGTGACCTTTAGCATTGTTTTCGCTCTATTGAGCGGATGTACGAAGTGCGAGGTGAACTTTTTACTAGACAAGAGCCACAATACCCATCTTAACCCACAAGACGTAGGTTAAGACCTACACCTTCCACCTGACCTGGGAT
>NW_007418177.1:0-555 GCF_000475195.1 Diaphorina citri
GGATAGGAAAAATTCAGCCGTTTCAAGAACAGACCTTTTCTGCCTAGGATAAAGTTCGCCCCGGGCAGGAATCGAACCCGCGACCTAGCTCTTACATGCTACCTTCCAACTCAACTGGATTAGGTAGGGTTTTTTTTTTAATTTAATGAAGTTCTATTGAAAAAAAATACAATAGGTATGTACCTACTTTGAAATCTTTTGAAAAATAAACTTTGAATTGAAATTATTTGAAATAAAATATTATACATATGGGTATATTATATAAAAAAAAATAATAATTATTTGCATAAAAAACCACTTCATTTGCAATGGTTTGTTAATAAAAGAAGTAAATATGTAAATAATTACATCAATTAATAATAAAAGAATGTCTTCAAAATAATTGTAAAAAAATAATAATAAGGAAAAAATAAATACCTAGGTAGGTACCTACAAAAAAAAGTCACGATCTGAATAGAGTGCATGTGAATATGGAAATGAATGAAATAAAAATAACAAACATGTGTTTTCAAAAACGACGCACTTTTTTCCTACCAATCATAAAACAGTATTCGA
>NW_007418178.1:0-555 GCF_000475195.1 Diaphorina citri
ATAGCTCTATAGGTACATTATATGTATTTTGGAAACATGGTTTGAACAAATGAACACGAAAAACTAAAGGTACCTATAGGTAGATGGTATACTCAGCTACCACTGATGTGACTGATACCTGCTACCCATGGAAATGCTAAACTTTAACCCAAGAATGTTAACAGTGGTAACTGGAAGAATACTTAGAAAGTAGGTAAGTACTGATGACGCTTAACAATAAATCTATCACTGTATCTCAATATTGGAAACCTACAACCTACTTACTGCAAAATATAGCACCTACATCACAGAACTGACGCCACTTCCCGCAAAAAAAATAAATAAATATTTCCAACACGAATTTTTCTACTATGTTAATTTAACTTTTGCATGTCTCGAAGAAAAAGAAATACATGACTACGTAAGTAGATATGAGAATTTTCAGTTGTAGCTGTATAGGTACATTATATTTTGGAAACATGGTTTGAACAAATGAACACGAAACAAGCTGGGTCCGTCCCTCCGGGAATTTTTTAGCCCGTAGTTTATTCGATCGTGATTAGAGAAAATCAGTAC
>NW_007418179.1:0-555 GCF_000475195.1 Diaphorina citri
TCACTTGGTTAGTTTTATAGACAAATCTGAAATCGTTTAACCGATAGAACAGGAGTTGTGTGCAGAGGCTAATAATTATGTCCTCCTGGCACAAGAGATCAGTATTTTATGAAGTCATAATATTATGTCCTCCTGGGACTAGACGTCAGTATTTTATATAAGTGACGTACAGGCTGTCTTAAACTGCTTTCCCATTGATCCGTGGCCCGCGGCGTATTGCGTTCAGCGTATAACGCCCCGCGTGTCGCAACTAATCACCTGAGCTGGAACGAATTCAAGTCTATACTGAAAACTGAAACCCTGTCGGAAATACACATTAGGCTTGTTCGGCCAAAATTTTACCGAAAAGACTTTTTAATGAAAAGACAAACTTGATTGACAAAACTTATTCACACGAATCACACCTGCCTTTTGTCTATAAAGTAAAACCACCAGTGCTTCTCAAACTGTGCCGCGGTAAGATTGGCGTCTGGGGAGAAGTGTGCCGCGGTGTCAACAACTTTGAGAAGCACTCTTACACACTACCCACACACACGCTATGTGTCTCATATTTAC
>NW_007418180.1:0-555 GCF_000475195.1 Diaphorina citri
GGCTTAGGTGTAGGGGGAAAACAGGCCCAGCTTATACGATAAGGTTCGTTCTCGGAGAGAGAGAGAGAGAGAGAGAGAATGAAAGAAAGGGAGAGAGATAAAGAAAGAGTTAGAAGAGTTGGGAAAAGAGAAAACAGGATAACTAAGAAGAGAGAGAGGGAGAGACTGGGTGAGTGTGTGAGAGAGAGGGATAGTGAGTTTAAAAGAGAGAGAGATACTGTGTGAAGAGATAGAGAAAGGGGGAGAAGAAGTAAAGGAATAATGGAGAGTTAGAGAAAAAGAGATAAAAAAAAAACATAGATTAATGCTGGATTTCACCAACGTCTTAATGAGAGATTTAGCTAATGGGAGAATTTTTAATGATCTAAAAAGGATATTTTGATAATCTAAAAAGGAGTTTTGAATGGTCCAAACGTCCAAAAAATAGTTTTTAGTGATCCAAAAAGGAGGAGTTTTTAAAAACTCCTGTTCGAATCATTAGAAAATCCTTTTTGTATCATTGAAAATTCTCCCATTAGTTAAATCTCTCATTAAGTCGTTGGTGAAATCCACCAT
>NW_007418181.1:0-555 GCF_000475195.1 Diaphorina citri
CTCTCTTCGATTTCGGGACGATAAGACCATAGCAGTTACAGTTCCCTCTGTCAAACCTCTTTAAAATAATAATAATAAAGGCATGTGATGTGTTCCAATCCACTCGTAACTGCAACTGCTAAGGTCTTATCGTCCCGCAATCGAAGAAAGGCAGACAGAATAGGAGCCGTTCTGAGAACGAGCCTTATCTGTTAAGAATTTTCCTTTTAGGGCTGTTTGCCCCTACACCTAAAGCTGTGTTCACACATAGTCGTCGATTGACGAGGTGAATCTATGCTGTCGAGGCATCGACGGTGTCGACTACGTTTGGACACACCTTGAGCCACGCCTCAGAGTGGGCTTTTGCTATATGGAGTTCAACTGAAAAATCTGGTGTGAACATCACACGACTTTCCTTATCCTATTGAATGATGCTTATTTGAGTGTTCTTTTACCCTAACTTTTACAATATCTCTTATCGTTTTGTCGCTATAGCTGAAAATCGGTCGAAATCTGTCCAAAAGCGGTCAAAATACCGCCAAGCGCAGCAACCATCTCAACCAAACGTTTTGTGTT
>NW_007418182.1:0-555 GCF_000475195.1 Diaphorina citri
TATGTTCATAGGCATTGTATTTTATATTTTTAATTTTATTAATAAGAAAATGATTTCTGTTCATTTATGAGGTTTTTTTTTTATATTCTTCAGGTTATTCAAGTTGCTACTAGGTATATCTATATTTTGCCCAGATCCTCAAGGCATGAAATACAGATAACTTTCGCTCCAGTGGTTTTCTTCATTAGAATTTGGCCGTTTCTCACCCATAGATGTTCGTAGCCTTTGTCTTTCCTAATTTTCTTTGCTTCATATAAAATATATATTGCTTCATATATAACCTTGGTAGAATTAGAATCAGAACTTCCAGAACAAATTCTATAGATAGATATTCACATACCTTTCAAATGGCTCTGCAAATGCACGTCGGATCGTATTATAGTGGTACACAGAGAACACAACTTGGGCGTCACATAAGGTACACATTTCGGCACTTCATTATCCGCCAGTTTAATGGTGACCGACGCTTTCTTCTTGATCTACCTTGGTAGAATTAGAATCAGAACTTCCAGAACAAATTCTATAGATAGATATTCACATACCTTTCAAATGGCT
>NW_007418183.1:0-555 GCF_000475195.1 Diaphorina citri
TTGCTGTTCATGTGAAAGCAATTTCCAGTTTTGTAAAGTTGTTGGGAAAACTCGATTTCAGTACTTTTTAGTTCATTTTGAAGGTAGATTAGGTCAGGTACTTGAATTAGTACTTTTAGTTCATTCTTTAGGTTCTTCAAATATGTGAGCACTTCTGTTTGGTACGACATTCTCAGAACTCAGATGCATCTGAACTTGAAAGTAGGTAATCCCATCATTAGAAAAGTTTTTAAATACGTAGGTACTGCCAATTAAATAAAATGTTTTAGAAGTAGACTGTAAAAACCATCACTTAAATTTACTTACTTTAGTAACTTCGTATACTCTTCGTAGTTGTTGAAACCTAGTTATATGTTACCCACTTTTGAAAGTGTACTTCAAGGAAATCAACTCACCTGTAACAAAAGAAACAGAAAAAATTGAAGTCATAAATGAATCATAAACAAAATCTCGCAATAGTCAGTCGCAAATTCACAAATTCTTTATTTGTTACTAAGCAGATTTGAAAAGAGAGAGAGAGAGAGAGAGAGAGAGAGTGAGAGAGAGAGAGAGAGG
>NW_007418184.1:0-555 GCF_000475195.1 Diaphorina citri
GTCAAAAATGTCGTTCATGAACACTATAAATAACAGAGGACTCAACGACGAGCCCTGTACAATCCCGTTTTGGAGGTCAAATTTGTCAGAAGCTTGCCCATTGCATTTTACAGATATCTTTCTATTGTTCAAAAAGTTGTGCAGATACTTTAGCATGAATCCATTGATGCCGAAGCTTTCGAGGGTCTTTATAATCTTGAGCCGCCAGGTGACGTCAAAAGCTTTTTGGATGTCCAAAAATGCCGCCACTGTGTGCTCTTTTTGGGCAAATCCTTTGGCAACTTCATTTTCCAAAATTACTAAATTGTCCATGGTTGAACGCCTGAGCCGCCCACCACTTTGAAACGGACTGAGAAGATTTTTCTTCTCCAAAGACCAGAAAAGTCTCTTGTTGACCATTTTTTCCATGATCTTGCCTGAGCAGTTAAGAAGTGAGATGGGTCTGTAGCTCGATGGAAGTAAACGATCTTTCCCTGGTTTCAAGAGCGGAATAATAAGTGCTTCGCCCCAAGATTTGGGAAATATTCCATAGCGCCATATCAGGTTATAAAAGAT
>NW_007418185.1:0-555 GCF_000475195.1 Diaphorina citri
TAAACAAAATGACTTTTCATAGCGACTAGCTTCCTACATAGTAACCCAAAGATGCAAAAAACACAACCCCGACCCAAATTGTAAATTTTGTGTGAAATTAATAGCTCACCCCTAAAAGGGATTTAGCTAAAAAGTTGATAGATTGTTGCAAAAACATTTCCGAATTGTTGGGAAACAATGTTTCTGATGTAGGTATGTAAATGTTGCTGGTGTGCACTAACTAGGCATTAACCTTGCGCATATAGGAACTATTTAAAACCAGTTGTGAATCTCTATGACTATATGAGGTTAGGCCAGCTATACCTGAGACCTGATGAGCACACACACTATCAGGTAGACCTGACAGGTACGGCTGTAAAGATCCGTCTGTTAGGTCTACCTGATAGTGAGTGGCTGGCCCTATAAAGTCACCAGATCATTATCTTACGAGGCATTCTCATTTAATTGCTCAGGTTCATCTTCATGATCTTCTTGAAACCAGTTCCTGAGATTTTTGTCATGTCAACTTGGCTGGTTTGGTGAGGGTCATTGTTATGACATTTTCGACAGAATTGG
>NW_007418186.1:0-555 GCF_000475195.1 Diaphorina citri
AGGATGTTTTCCATCTGAAAACAAAAATAAAAGGGATTTCAAATAAAGATAAAACAATAACAGAACTGATATATTCACTTTGGATTCGGAGGGTTGATTTTATTGAGTAACAGACATGTTTCGCCCACTGGGCATCATCAGTGAGTAGAATGGAATATTACAATTAAAGAAAAGGAATTTTATAAGGATATAAAAAGTAATTAATTGCGTGAAGCTTGTCACAAATGTTGAGGTCGAGTGGAATAGTGGATCAGGTACATCTCATCATGTCTTCTCACGAAGTGTATCGCACATCGAAGCGTTTACCGCTTCATGTGAGTTTAATTACAGTTAGTTGTAATAAACAACGCTAATTTTATTTTAAAATTACTTTAAGTACCAAATACACAAGACCTTGTTTGGGAAAAGGGGGAGGGGGAGGGAGAGGGAGAGAGAGAGAAAGGGGGAAAGAGGAATAGAGGGACGAAGAGCAAAAGATAAGGGGAGGGAAAGAGAGGAAGAGGGAAAAATATTGGGAGAGGGGAAAAAGAAAGAGGACGAGGTAAGAGGAAGGAA
>NW_007418187.1:0-555 GCF_000475195.1 Diaphorina citri
CGCAAACAAATTAAATCTTGCGGAAAGGCAGTAATTATTTCGCGTAATAATGCTACACAAATAACAGCATCTTATGTGCTTGTACAAATGAACCCGCCTACATTATTGCGTTAGTAGGAATGTCACCAAGTGATTTAAAATTTAAAGCTTCAACCACCTCGCTTTTGCTTTACGCATAATGAACACTCTACCAAAACACCACTCTACATTGTAATAGGTATTTGACTTCTTGTAGGCGCTTAAACACCAAATTCAAAGTGGGTCGTTCGTTCTGAACTGAAATTTTCTCTTACTTCATTGCTCTCTAAACTCTAACAAGAGAGTCAGTATTGTACTCCATAGTTAGAATGGTTTGATTATTTTGTTTTGAAAAATGTATTCTGATTAATTTGTTTCTTTGAATTTTGTTTGTTTCAGGTAAGTTATGTTGCCGATTGGCTGTTAAACATTTATAGTTCTTTCTAATATGTCCATCATAATTTTGTTCATGTCCGTGATGGTAAGTGTCTGATTTAATAAACACTTCTTTTAACAACATCTTCTTTGGATATTATG
>NW_007418188.1:0-555 GCF_000475195.1 Diaphorina citri
TAGCCCCATTGTACAATGTATTTTATGTGCAAATAAAACGCGCGTATATTCTATTCTATTCTATTCAAGTAGGAAAAGGCTAGGTAAAAGAACCTAGCGCAATTCCGCATATGCTGTGCGGTCAGATATGGCTCCGTTTACCGGCCGCTTTTTCTTACCTTACCTATTACCTACCTTATGTGGAATGGGATTGAGCTGTTTCTTCTTCCACTTCATTCTTTTATTTTTGCATACCTTTACCTTATAGGTCTTCTTTTCATTTCATTTTCTAAGGGGGAAAGTTCCAGGCTCGTTTTCACCAAGGTAAATAGACTTGTGATCCGAGATTCGAGGGCTTCTCGTAGAATGTCCAAGATTTTTTCGAGGAGCTTTGATGGAGGAAATTGTAACTTCTAAGGTCTTATCGTCCCAAAATCGAAGAGATAAGGAATACAGGATAGGATAAAGTCAGCCTTTTCAAGAACGAACATTAACTATTTAGGTAGCCAGCCTAGTTAGCTTAGTTGGTAGTGCGTCTGCCTTGTAAGCGCTAGGCCGCGGGTTCGATTCCCGCCC
>NW_007418189.1:0-555 GCF_000475195.1 Diaphorina citri
AGGTCTTATTGTCTCGAAATAGAAGAGAGAAGAAGAACAGGACAAGATAGGAGAAAGCTAGCCGTTCCTAGAACGTACGTTATATTTGTTTAGGATAAAATCCTCCCCGGGCGAGAATAGAACTCGCGACCTAGAGCTTACAAGGCAGACGCACTTCCAGTGACATCATCGCGTAAGGGAGCGTATGTTGTGACGTCATTAAATAAGATTTACTAAATTTTTTTAATCGATTTATCTCCGGATCTAGAAGTCGTAGATAGAAGAAAAAGAAAAATTCCCTCATTCCTCATTTTTACTTTCTATTATTTCTACTCTTATTGAAACCTTACCTAAGTAATCGCAAGTGTTTTGTTGCAAACACATAGGGGTCTGTAATTGTAATTACATAGATTCACATTTGTTGTAGATACGCGACTGAAATATAATGCAAAGTTAATCATTATCCAGTGGTCATAAAGTTAAACAAAACACTGCCTGCACAACTTCTAGCCTGTCCTAGTATCCTAATACTTTAATCAATACATTCAACTTTAGCCTAGAGACCTAGAGGCTAGG
>NW_007418190.1:0-555 GCF_000475195.1 Diaphorina citri
CCTCCTGTTTTTTTATTATTATTATTATTATTATTATTATTATTATTTTATCATGGGTAACTTGATTGTATTGTTCTTTTCAATTGTGCTCGCTTTAAATGAATTTGAATCCATTTGTACCTAACCTATACATGCTTTTCACATTTGAAACAATCACCTCCTACACGTAACCCTTGTTCAAATCCAAAATTGACATTAATTCTGTTGCCCCAAAACTTTAACTTTAGCAGCTACCTATCTAACTATTACTGTAGGTACTAGTAATATTAATCATGAAAATGAAAGTCAATAAGAAAGAATTAAAAGTTATTCAGAGAACTTTGTCTTTCGAACAATAACCTTTTTGAAAAGCACCTAAATTTTGAACTTTTAAAATCTATAAAGAAGAAACTTTCTTACTTACGTACTTCCCTATTCTGGGAAATGGTGCTAACAATGTGATTTATTACCTATCGAAAAAATCCCTTTATTTTCCATTGATTAAATTAAATCTTGGATTCTTGGCCCACATTCTTACCTAATCAATAATAATAATAATAATAATAATAATAATAA
>NW_007418191.1:0-555 GCF_000475195.1 Diaphorina citri
ACTGAAGGTAAGTTGGAGATATACGGGTTGAATCAAATTTACGGGCTAGAAACATTTATTATATTATTATTATAATATTTTCTATATTATTAAATCCATAATATAAGAGTCTAAACAAGACTGCTGAGATAAAGGTACTCTTTAGTCTCATTCGATCAGGATAAACAAGAGGGAACTGAAAGAACCGAAGTCTTATCGTTCCAAAATCGAGAGAAGAACAGGATACAAGAGAGTTAGCCGTTCCGAGAACGAACCTTATTTGTTCAAGATAAAGTTTGCTCCGTTCGGGAATCAAGACCGTCCTTCCGACACGCTACCTTCCGAGCTAACAGGACTTGCAAACCAATGTTGCTTGTTCTCTTTGTCTCTTTCTCTATTATGTATATTATTTTCGCTTGTTTGTTTTGCTTAAACGAGTTACCTATTTAACTGTTCGTTTTTGAGTTCTATCATTGTTTTCCTCCATTCTTTTGCGGTCATAAATACACGGATTCCGTTGTTTTTTCTTCCTCAGTTACTGAGAAAACAGTTGGAAGTTCAGCAGAAGTCTGTGAA
>NW_007418192.1:0-555 GCF_000475195.1 Diaphorina citri
TCACTCATTGTACATTATCAAATAGGCCGCTCCAAATTCCCGCCCAAGAAATTGATGCTGGGATGGCTGAAGGTAAGTTAAGCAACGCCGAGCGTGGTTATTTTCTAGATGGGTGACCATTTGGCAATCTCAAGTTGATCCTAGGTCTGATCTGGTCACTCATTGTACATTATCAAATAGGCCGCTCCAAATTCCCGCCCAAGAAATTGATGCTGGGATGGCTGAAGGTAAGTCAAGCAAAGCCCGAGTATGGTTATTAGCGGAGGGTGGCCATTTGGGCACAAGAAAAGCACACACAAAAGCTTTTACAAATGTCCACCTCGAAATGAAGCACTGAGCTACTAGGGCTGGTTTTAATTTTCTGTTGTTGTTTTGGTGGTGTTGGTGTTGTAAGTTGTTATTTAAAAGATGAGTGTTTCACCACCGTTTTTATTTCGTGAATGAAACAACTGCTACATTAGACGCTTGTGGTCTGTGTCGTAACATGCTTATCCCGTTGTATGTCTTCCATCAGATAGGCCTGATATTCTATTTTCTAAATTTCTAATATTTATT
>NW_007418193.1:0-555 GCF_000475195.1 Diaphorina citri
TGGATGAAAGCCCTACTCTACCCTGGGTTACTGTGGAGGAGTTCTTTCAAGATGTAAGTAGAATAGAATTTCTAGAATATACCTTGTGTATATTGCTCGAATGAGACTAAAAAGTCCCTTCAACCCAGCAGTTCAAACAAGGTCTCGTGTATTTTATGAGTTAACCAGCATAATACATAAGTGTCTGGCCAGGGGACAATAAACAGGGAATAGACCAGGTTAGTCTGGCTCGCGGACTTAAAACACGGAGGATACCAGCCTGAAATTTCCTTTGCCAAAGAAAAAGTAAAGGTTGACTGCAAATGGCATCCACTCGTAAAAATTCTTGTTGCCAAAACCAAATGTCAGTCCAAAGGGCTAATTGAGAAGCTGACAAAAAACGCCGACCACGGGAAAAGAAGAAGATAACGGAGTTTTGGTTCCTCAAGAAAAATACGCGTTTAGATCACTGGAAATAACAGTGGGATCAATTCCCCCGTCACTTTAAACCTTAGCAGTTACACCATGACGTTAAACATCTAAAAAATCGCCAAATTTTGTGAGTCGTTGACTTGG
>NW_007418194.1:0-555 GCF_000475195.1 Diaphorina citri
GATTCTTATGACCCCCCTCTCTAAAATCCTGGATACGGCCCTGTTCTATGCCACTGTATTCTTCATTCTATTCTATTTTTCTATTCTATGTTCAATTCTATTCTATTCTATTCTACTCTGTATTCAGCCCCTATATTACGTTCTATCGATATATTGTGTGTGGCTTTAATGTATGCGAGAGAGAGAGAGAGAGAGGGAACAGGAGGGAGGGAGGGAGAGAGAGAGAGAAAGGGAGGGATAGTGAGAGAGAGAGCGACGAGAAAGGGGAAAGAAAAGAAAAAATGTATGCCAGTAAGAGAGAGAGAAAGCGAGGAAGGGAGGGAGGGAGAGAGAAGGAGAGGGAAAGAGGGAGGGAGAGAGAAGGAGAGGGAAAGAGAGCGCGAGCAAGGGAAAGAGGGGGAGGATTGTATATTTGGAAAACAATTAATTTTATTTGACTAGGACATTATACACTGACCAATCTATATACAGGGTGTCCACGAATGTGATCAATCTCATCGGATTTTGAAATCCAGTTCCTGTTTTTTTTTTTTTTTTTTTTTTTTAAGTCTTTTC
>NW_007418195.1:0-555 GCF_000475195.1 Diaphorina citri
CAATACTGTGATAAAAGCTTCAAGTCAGAGAGGGGTGTCAAAATGCATATCAGAATGTCCCATAAATCAATGGCTGATGCATCGATTGAAGTTAGAGAAGTTTCACAGTTAAATGATACACAAAGGGATCCTCCTATTGAGTTTCAAACTCATTCACAAAGAATAACAACAGATTTGGAAGCACAAATTATATGTGGTCTTTGTAACAAATCCTTTAGGAATTTGCGCGGTCTGAGACTACATATGTAGCCACATATATGTGGCTAAAAAACATCGAGAGAATTCCATGGCGCACATCTCCCTCGATGAACTAGATGAGACGAATACGAATTTGATCAATGATTCTTTATTTTTTATTTTTCATTGTATATTTGTTGAGTTTTTAAATAAAAAAGAAAAGAAAAACCCGGTAGCTTTTCCAAATTCATAACAAGGGAATCATCTTTATTAATTTCTTCTTATAAAAAATTCCTCTAATCATTGTTTACATTGTGTGCGCCCGCACACTGGTCCCGAGTGCCGGGTCACACTGGACGACATATACAACATCCCCCT
>NW_007418196.1:0-555 GCF_000475195.1 Diaphorina citri
GAGTGTCATGCATTCATCCTTGTTGAATGCCTGTTGGGAAAACAAATGGTGGGTAAAACATTAGAGAGTATTTTAATTAAGGCAGGGTTGGGTTCCTGAGAGCAACTTTGAAACAAGCACATTAGGTACATTTTGCAAAGTGTTGACACCACAACAAGAATTGATTGAAATAATTAATAGTAATTGACTGACAAAGTTACTTAAATTACTAGGTACTTGAAGGTTTTTCTTGTGTGTTATCTGTTGGACACACATTTTAAAACAAAAGCAACATGAAATTTCACAAAGCAATTTTGTAATTCAAGCAAGTAAGTAAATACAAAATAGAAAACTTACATTAAGTACTTGTTAAATTTCTGTTGAAGTTTTGTAACTTTTTTTTTCAAGAAACTTGCATAACAACTAGAATTTGAACTTACACTCTTGCATTCCAACTGGAATTTGATTTTCCCGTACACATGGATGTTCTCGTTTACCGCCTTTGTGAGATTCAAACATTTCCATTGTTCTTCTTGATTCACCGTACACCAAATGAGACGTTCATCATCAACATTG
>NW_007418197.1:0-555 GCF_000475195.1 Diaphorina citri
GGAGAAAGAGAAAAAAGAAACCATGAGTACCCGTGAACAAATTAAGGAGTTTTCCGATTAGAAGATTGGTATAGATTGGAGATTGAGTATACGGAAGATGGACCTCGGTGGTAATACACTCTTCTAGATTCGAAGATCTTGAAGGTCCCGTAAGCAACAATGTTAAATGCTTAGATGGTAGGAAAGTAGGAAACTAATGACACCATCTTATCCATAATTTCTTGAAGATCTTGAAGGTCCCGTAAGCAACAATGTTAAATGCTTAGATGGTAGGAAACTAATGACACCATCTTATCCATAATTTCTTCATGAGATGTACAATGTTCCTAACTTTAAAGTTACTTTCAATCATGATCAGAATTGGTATTGGTATAAGTAGGGCCATCGGTTCTAATTAACGCCGTTGAAAAAAAATCATGATCAGAATTGGTATTGGTATAAGTAGGGCCATCGGTTCTAATTAACGCCCTTGGTCACTGCGACCTGGTTAGATCTTTTGTGATAACGATCAGAATCACCTATTTTCTTGGACTAAACTCTTGAATTTTTATCTCA
>NW_007418198.1:0-555 GCF_000475195.1 Diaphorina citri
AAGAAGAAGAAGAAGAAGAAGAAGAAGAAGAAGAAGAAGAAGAAGAAGAAGAAGAAGAAGAAGAAGAAAAAGAATGGATAAAAGAAAAAAAATGGAAGATTGAAATAAAGAAAGAAAGGATGAAAGAAATAGAGAAAGGACGAAAAAAGAAAGAGAGGAATAATGAAATAAAGAAAGAAAGAATGGACAAATCAAAGAGAGAAAGGAAAAAAGAAAGAATCACATAAATAAAGAATAGTCACAAAATACGGCCATTAGACCAAATATAGGACCACTTACCATTCGTATATTCAACGAGTAGAACACATAGAAGACCGACTTGTTGAGGAAGTTGCAGAAGCACACAAACGCCTCATAGGCCGTGCTGATGTTCAAAATGAACAGGGCGCAAATGTAGGACATCCCTTGGACGTAGGAGATTCGCGTGTTGTAGGAGACATACGAGGCCAGCATATAGTGGAGGGTGTTGTAGTAGGGGCCTTCGTTCTGGAAGAGGCACAGATGGGGGAAGGTGCGACTGATGTCCAGACGGATTTGGGTGATCGTGTTGTCGTA
>NW_007418199.1:0-555 GCF_000475195.1 Diaphorina citri
CTAATAAAATAAGACCCCTTTACTCTCTTTTTTGGAAAGTAACCACCAAGTGAGATTAAAGCCAAAAGGATTCTCTACCACCTAACCCTTTATCTTGTGGTCGAATTCTAAATGGTATATCTTCCTTACTTCTTTAATAACTGTCTATTGTAGACAAGGAGTTCATTGATATCAAGCTGTCCAAGTGAAAATTTGTTACAAAAGTAGGTACTTTACTTAAATTCTTCCTTACTTCTTTAATAACTGTCTATCGTAGACAAGGAGTTCATTGATATCAAGCTGTCCAAGTGAAAATTTGTTACAAAAGTAGGTACTTTACTTAAATTAAAAGGACTGTCTAGGATTATTAGGCTAAAATGGACAACTTGAAATTTTTTGCAGCAGTAGAATTATAACAAGGGAGCATACAGATACACAAGATCACATTTCGGAAGTGAATAACCTAATAATTAATAATATCCTCGCTAGGAAGATGAAGGAGAAGAGCATAGCGCTCCCTTGTATCACAACTCAGACAGCATGGTCAGAGTGCATTTGTCTCTCTGGAGAAAAACA
>NW_007418200.1:0-555 GCF_000475195.1 Diaphorina citri
GCAGGTAGGTATTTGTGCAAGATTATTCTCTTATGTAGAGTTGTTAATGCAATAACAATTATAATAATTGTTTCCTAATAAAAAAAAAAAACAATAAATAATTAAACAAGAACTGAATTGCTATCCGCTTTCGACAATAAAAATAAGGTCTTTACAAGTGAACACTTCATTTTAACAAGTGCAACTTAATGAGATGAAAGTGCCATTTATGTCGATTTCTTATTACTTTCCTTATCCCATTTGATCGTATTCGATTCCCGGGTAAGGAGAAAAATGCGACCTATCTAGGTGCAACCGATCTAGATCTAAGATCTAAAGTGTTCAATTGGTTCAATGAAAACTTCCCGGAAAAAAATCTTGACAGTTTGCAAAAATTTCCTGGCAATTTGCAAAAAGTTCCGAACAGTTTGCAAGAAATTCCTTGCAAAAAATTCCCTTTTCCACTAACATTACTGGTGAATATAGGTACCCACAAACTATCGATATGATGACCAACTCCACTAAAGTAACTCCTATTATGATTTACAACCAATATTGGCTCTGTTGGCCCTTGTC
>NW_007418201.1:0-555 GCF_000475195.1 Diaphorina citri
ATTGTGATTGTCCTTTAAGCCAGCAGTTCCCAAATATTTGACACAACAAAACCTATCCTCAGCTTGTTACTTTTCAACCTAAAGGCTCCATTGCATTGAAGTAACACTCTTATCCTGCTGCACTATTCTTCAATTCCAAGTCAGTGAACGGTCAACATGCAGCCTGCTTCAAAGATTTTAGATTGGGTTGATATGGTCTTTTAGCATGGTTCACAGTGGCATGGTTCAAAAATTTGATATGGTGCCTTGAAGCATGGTTTACTACAGCACGCTTCTGATGTTAACTCAGAACAATGGCGCCTTAAGTGCCCATGATATGTTGATTAAGTTTGCTTGATCTAGTGTGAGTAAAAAGGGGCCGATTTGTATGTATTTTGGGATCTACGAATCTACGATGCATTTTGGGAACTGCTGGCTTAAACCTAACCTTATTGAATAACCTAACAATATCCACTAAATATTCTGGATGACCCTAGTTCACAATCTAATTTTTCAGTGTGTTTAGTTTTCTACATACTCGTATACCTGCTACAAGTACGTACCATACTATGAGGG
>NW_007418202.1:0-555 GCF_000475195.1 Diaphorina citri
AAATACCGGAAGAACTGTAGGGCAAATAAAAAGATAGGTATACCTATATTATACCTCTTTATTTCAAAATTTATTATTCCTCTGTTCATTAAAATGAGTTAAGAAGAAATGAGTACCTACATAAATACCTACCTAATTCCAAAACAGGACGGGAGCACAGTTCAGAAGATACGTAAAGTCAGCAAAAGCCAAATTATTTAGTTTGGAAGGTGCGCTACCTGCCTTGTAAGCGCTAAGTCACGGGTTTGATTTCCGCCAGGGGCGAAATTTATACAGATAAGGTTTGTTCTCGGAACGGCTGGCTTTCTCCTATCCTGTCTTTCTCTCTTCGATTTCGGGAGGATAAGACCTCTGTTGTTACAGTTCTCTGTATTAAATCTCGTAAAAAGTCAGCAAGAGTACGTAAACACCTAATTTAGTAGATTGGTAGGTAAGTTGGTATGTTCTAAATCACACTAACATTTTTTATTGCAAAAAATCGTGTTCTTCAAATTTCAACACCTCTCAAGTGTCTCAAGATTTGTTGACGAGAAACAGTTGCTTCATTCAACGTAA
>NW_007418203.1:0-555 GCF_000475195.1 Diaphorina citri
AGTTTGTCCCCTATACCTTTTTATTACTATCGTAATAATAAAGGAAGGACGGACTAAAAAGGGTTGAATATTTAAAAAAAAAGTTATTTAAAGTGTTAATGTCACTGTATAATATCGGGGTTTTACCCTATATATTTGACGACAAGCTATTCTTGCATATTTGTGCATATGCATATTTGAATGTTTAAACAAGGTTATACATATTTGCATATTTGTAAACTTTACCCATGAAATATATGTATAAGACCTTGTTTAGACTGTGGGAGTAAATTGACTTTCCAGTCTCATTCTAGCAGGATAAACAAGGTATATTCTATTCTCACTCAACCTGAGTGGGGCCCAGAAAAGCCAGCTCGCGATTGTCCATATGGTCACGCATCCGGAAACCAACCAAGCGCAATGTTGTTTAACTTCAATTCGTACTCATTTTTCGATTGCAAATATTTCACCGGGTTACTTTCTGGTGTTCTCGTGTTCACCCAGCACCTAAATGGGAAGTATTGTGTCTCTTCTCGCTCATCTGATGAGAGGCATACTACGGGATGGGCATGCTAC
>NW_007418204.1:0-555 GCF_000475195.1 Diaphorina citri
GCATGAGGTTCGTTTTCTTAACGGCTAGCTTTCTCCTATTCTTCTCTCTTCAATTGTGTGACGATAAGACCTCTATCTGAAGGTGCCTCCACAATTTTAGAGAATATGCTAGAAAAGAGCTTGCTCTATAACTGATGAACACAATACATGCGGGATAACGGCTCAGTGATAAACTCAGAATAATTTAGTTGTATCACTTGTATGAGATACTCAAGTGCAAGTGATGTTCGCTCAACATTAGATGATTAGATGATAGAGCATGGTGCAAAAGAAGTATAGGTAGCGAAATTAGTTCATGTTTCTATTCTACACAACCTCACAGAAAATTCTCCGTTTATTCATGACATCAGAATAGACATATTCGCCCCAGGGTCAAACTGCTACGGCTGGCCGCTGATATTAACACTCTCCCTCGAAAACAATGACAAATCAAAAGACATTAGGTATGTAATTTAAAGAAAAGAAAAATAAAAGAAAAAATCACATCCGCTAAAAACTAAAGCAGATTTGTCTACGGGAAAGACTAGATTAAATAGAAGAGAAAAGATAAGATTG
>NW_007418205.1:0-555 GCF_000475195.1 Diaphorina citri
TCAACCCTTAAGCGTTGTACAGTCGTTCGCGGGACACCCTGTATACAGCCCCTTGTGTAACTGACTGACTGACTGACTCACTCACTTACTCATACTAATTCTAACCCACTTCTAGACGTGCTAGGAAGATGCGGTTTTCACCATTGGATTCCTTATTTTTTGTAGGTACTGGGAAAAATCGGAAAATCCCGAAATTCCAAACCGTTCCCGAGATATTGACGTTTTTTAGTCCCCCCATAAGAAATACACGGGGAACACGCTTTGAGGCCAGCAAAACTTTTCCTACGTTTAATATTGTGCTCTCGCTTTTAGTTTTCAGTTTTCATTTCTTCTTTTCTTACGTTTAATATTTTGCCCTCGCTTTTAGTTTTCATTTCTTCAAGACAAGACTCAGGGACGATGTTAGTTTTCAGGGGCGAAGCCAAGGGAGCGCGAAGCGCGACCTCATGCCCACCCCGCGAAGCCCCCGGGAGCGCCCAGCGCGACCGTAAGCAAGGGAGCGCGAAGCGCGACCCCAAGCACAACCCCGCGAAGCCCCCGGGAGCGCGCAGCGCG
>NW_007418206.1:0-555 GCF_000475195.1 Diaphorina citri
TCTTACAAGTGTAATAGCCAATGGAAAAGCAGAATTTTGAATTTGGACGAATCATATCAAAATATGGAATTGTAAATATACTTTTCCATAGGTACTTTGGTGATTTAGGGCACTGCTAGCTTCAACCACAATCTCGCATTCATTCTTCCTTCCAATGTAACATCTATCTTGGTACGCGTATACGTATACGGTATACGTATGTGTATCTACTTATGTATCAAATACATAAGATCTTGTTTAGACTGCGGGGGTAAAGGGTCTTTTCAGTCTCATTCTGGCAGTATAACCAGGGTATATTCTATTCTGCTTATACCTTGTCAAATTAGAGACATGATTGTAAGAAGCACACCTTACGTTGTAAGCAATTCAAAACGTACGTTTTTTTTATACCTACTGGGTCACTACGAATCCAAAGATTCTAAAAGGTGCCATTTCCACCTCCCACCGAAAATGTGCCACTTCGAGGGCTTTTCAGCCCTATCCCGAAAGTACCTGGGAATTCCGACCATAGCGACCGGGCAGATGAGCGATTTGGGTCGAGCGACTCAGTCTCTC
>NW_007418207.1:0-555 GCF_000475195.1 Diaphorina citri
GCTTAGACTTCTGTACTATTAGATTCTTGGAACTTCCATACTTCTATGTACCTGGTACCTATGTACCTACCTAGTGGTTTTTACTTTCCTCATCCTATAGGAAGGAAAGTATTTTTTCTTCTTACAAAATGCTTTTATTGTCGTAAACCAGATTACTAGCCTTAGGAAATAAATTTTCGGATCTAAAAATTTAGTTGCTAAGAAGGAATTGTTGAACAAATGGTATACCCCCAGACTTAGATTGTCGCTGGTAAGTGTTCGAATCGCAGTCGAATCCCTGCCGATTACTGATCCAATCCTAAAGGTAGATTTGTTGTTAGTTGTACTAATAACGTTATATCAAAATGCAAATTCATACCTCCACTGTTCTGCTGAATACTTCTGCCGTGACAAGCGAATTTTCATACAAATCATACATTACAGTAGAACACTTGATAAATTAATGTACTGATACTTCCTATCATAGAATCTCCGTTTATAAACGTCATGTATTACAGTGATGGTATAAATCAGCAAATCTCTATTGGGCTTTTAAATGCCGAATTCAAAGTAGTG
>NW_007418208.1:0-555 GCF_000475195.1 Diaphorina citri
CGTGTTTCCCAAGACTTGCGAGAATTTCATGAAACATTGTGAGAACGGCTACTACAATGGCACAAAGTTCCATCGGTCTATTAGAAATTTCATGGTAAAGTATAACTCCTTTTGAGTTCTCATTCAGCTCTTTTTGTCTCGGTGGTGTAGGTAGTGGTTAAGACACTCGCCTGGTATCACATTAGACTTGCACACTGGAGGTGCCGGGTTTGATTCCCGGTAAGGTCAGTTTTTGCGGCTCTGTGCTTGGAATACGGGCTGCATTGAGCCTCGTGAGTACAATTGAATAGCTACTTTAATCGAGTAGCAATCAGTTTTTTGACATGGACTCAAACCACCAACCCCCAGATTCAGAGTCCACCGGGCTAGTTACTCCGATTCCTGGTAAAGTGGAAGTTTTTTCGGCTCTTTACTTGGAATACGGGCTGCACTCAACCTCGTGAGGACAATTGAGTAGCTACTTTAATCGAGTAGCAATCAGTTTTTTGACATGGACTCAAACCACCAACCCCCAGATTCAGAGTCCACCGGGCTAGTTACTCCATCACTGTTTAT
>NW_007418209.1:0-555 GCF_000475195.1 Diaphorina citri
TTCCCTCGAGGACTTCTTTTTAGGATTTTAAATGAAGGAAATGAATCAATAAGATGCACATCAATTCAACTCTTCAGAAAAAGTGATTACCTACCTACTTAGAGGTAAGCCATTTTCTACTTTACAACTTGCTCTTCGATGTTGAAACAAAGATTTGTTCCTCATATTATTATGTTTCCTAGGATTCTAGGCAGAATATTATTTAGAACCTCAAATGGAACCTTTATCGGATCTTGAATATTCATATCTACAATTTACAACACACAATTCTTCTGTTGTTTCTGTTATCCGTCAGCGATCATAAATTTCCTCTCCTCAAGATCTTGAAGCATAATAATTTTCCAACATTCATTTCTTCCTCAAGGTTCTCTGCTTCATGTTCATACGGAACTGGGATAGAGCTTTTTAAATTGTCTTGCTCTGTTATTCTTCCAGCTTCCTCAATTTACATAGTGTTTTCTTCTGAAGATAAAAACAAGCTGTGGAGCAGTCTCTACTTTGAATAGTAATAGGCAAATTGCTTTCACATGCATGATAGGAGTATTATAGAACCTG
>NW_007418210.1:0-555 GCF_000475195.1 Diaphorina citri
TCAGAGATACGTCAATTTGATATTATTGCTTTTTGATTCGATTGGATTACCTCATTGTTTTTGATTTTGAAATAGGTAGGCGTAGGGCGTTAGGCCTCCATAAGTACTGCTGCCCTTGTGCGGTCAAATTATCCAAAGACAACAAGAAGAATTTATTATATAAAATACATATAGGTAGCTACTGTAGAGTTCGCATTTTGTCTAAAGTAGTTAATAATGGATTAATATCCGTGGGATGGATGGAAGCACTACTTTTAGAAAAAGGACGTCCTCAAAGTGACTTGCACACCGATTAACCTTCGAAGCAAAAAAGGTCGTATCAGAGTTTAACCTGTTTCTATATTTCCTCTTTACACCTACTAATCTGTCCTAAAACGCCCACTCTTGCCTCAAGGTATCTTCCCGCAGTCTAGCCCATTGCCTAACTCAATATTGGGTCGTCCTGAGTTTGGTAAGAAAGAAGTGGCACATCCCAATAGCTATGGTTAAATCTGTTGTTTACACGAGTACCTAACAACATTGACTATCATCAGGCCCGTAAGCGCAATGTCCTGT
>NW_007418211.1:0-555 GCF_000475195.1 Diaphorina citri
TCGTCGCGACAAATTTCGAGATCAGAGCTCATTTGTGTGAGAAAATGTGAAAAAAATCCCCCAAAAACCAGTTGTTTTGGATTTTTGGCTTTATGGTTCTCTGGACAAAATTTGCACCACCATTTTCGTGTTCCTGGTGAAAAGACCTTTAATTTGATATATAGGTCGAGGGTGTAAAGGTTAGTCCGCCTCCACGTGGTGCACCCTGGGATGATATTTAATATTAATATTAATTAATGTGATTAATTAATGTGACTGTATTGGATATTATGCTAAATGGACTAACACTTCTGACTGCCAGACAATAAATACCATCTTATCTCCTGGCCATCTTTATTACTCTCTTCTTTACGTATACATACCGTGGATACATATTATAAGACCGACACCGAAGCGAATACAATAGTCCGTCCCTTATACCTTTTTTTATATACATATTAAAACACAAAATGAGTTCAAGCAACTCTAATCCTTTGATGAATTCAAGACACCTGGGCCCATGTGTCCGCATATTTCAACTTAATATTGAAGGCATAAGCTCAGCTAAATGCCAAT
>NW_007418212.1:0-555 GCF_000475195.1 Diaphorina citri
AGGAAAATTCTGTTGGTCCTCATTTTTCCTGCTTTATGACTTTGAAACACCACCCAAGTAAGCGCAACTGATCTAAAAAGACGATGCGATGACGTATTGTTGGCCTGTTGGAAATCTTTAGTTTAAATGAGTTATTCTTTCCCTGGGCACCGTAACGCGCTTAAAATATGCCTATGTTTTATAATTTTGACGATGCGATGACGTATTGTTGGCCTGTTGGAAATCTTTAGTTTAAATGAGTTATTCTTTCCCTGGGCACCGCGACTTCGATGATTTCAAACGTTAAGCCAACCGTTGTAAACCTTTGGCCCACACCCGATCAACCTTCAAATTTCGCGGTTGATGCGGTTTGTTTACAATGAATGACGTTTTTACCGCAAAAGTGACCGCTTGGGAGTATGCTAATAGTGAAGAAATTTGCGGTCAGTGTAACGTCCTCTAGCTAAATTGCTTTATTTATTTTTTGCTGATGACAACATTAGTATTGTTCACACAAGCCTCCTCCCAGTTAGGAAACTGTATTCTAATTAAAATCTAATACCAGAATAACGTGTG
>NW_007418213.1:0-555 GCF_000475195.1 Diaphorina citri
GAAGAAGAAGAAGAAGAAGAAGAAGAAAAAAAAAAAATCACTATAACTTCCAAGGTCTTTACTGACTGGGATTTTACCCTACATTCGGTGACAATCAACCCACCTGAGTGAGCTCGGGAAAAGCTAAGAGCACGCGAATGGACAGATGGTCACCCATCCGGATGCTCACCACGTGCAAGGTTGCTTAACTTTAGTATTTCATTGGGAACTGGTACCCGCACGTCACGTGAGCTCATGTCAGAAAGATGTGGTTCAAAGTTCTCCCATAATATTGTAGGTTATTTCGTTCACGATAGCTATGTACACTGAGGAGGAGCTATGTCAATAAACAGAGGTCAACCCTCAAATATTCTGTAAAAAAGAGCTATGTACACTGCCCGCACGTCACGTGTGCTCATTTCTCACTTGACATGACAGTGTGTTTCTACCTTAACGAGCATTTTTAATATCTCTTTCAGAAAAGTCCACCGCAGGTTCTATCAAATGGAGGCTAGATTTCAGCGCCCTAACCAAACCCGTAGCTTCAGTGGAAGTCAAAGTATCACATGCAATATA
>NW_007418214.1:0-555 GCF_000475195.1 Diaphorina citri
AATTAATTATATTATTTTCGATTTTTAATAAATAAACTTATATTTTTTGAGCTTTATCAATCAATCTTATTTAATTGGTATAATGTTTTTCTTTTTGTCATCAGATTTCGGCTTGTTATAAGTTATTTTAATTGGCAGCGCGCACACTGATCATACACTTACAACACTTCAGACATTTCCAACATTTCCATACAACATGTTGGAAGCTTCTATACCGCACACCAATCATACATTTCCAACATCGGTCGAATGTCGGATGCTCAATTCAGTTTCAGTTTAGTGTTGTGGTAGTTCTGGTGTGGTGTAGAAGTCGAATGGGTGTGGTGTGTGATTGTGTGTGTGGGATGGGTGGGTGTGTGTGTTAGTTCTGTGGTGTGTGTGTGTGTGTGGAATGGGTGTGGTGTGTGATTGTGTGTGTGGGATGGGTGTGTGTGTGTGTTAGTTCTGTGGTGTGTGTGTGTGTCTGGTGTGGTGTGGAATGCAGCTCTTGGTCTGTTCTCACAATCTAAAACCTGGACGAAGCCCTGTGAAACAGTATTGAAAATGGACACAACT
>NW_007418215.1:0-555 GCF_000475195.1 Diaphorina citri
AAGATAGTTAAAAACGCCGAGAAAAAAAAAAAGATATTTACAAACATTCATGGTACCTACCTAGATGGACTAACCTATTAAGCTGAGTCCACACGTAGTCGACCAACCGTCGATCGATGTCGGCTGAACCGTCCACACTACCTCGACAACATAGATTCATCTCGTCGACATCGATTGATTGTGATTTAGGCAGTGTGAAGTTGTTTTCGGTACCACTGACCTGACCTACTCTCAGGAAATGGACAGATAAAGATCAAATAGGAAGACTGGAAGGGATTAAAGAGGATCAAATGGTAACTTAAAGTTGGTTACTCCCAAAAGGGAAAGAAATAAAGTGGAAGGTAAGAAGAAGAAGAAGAAGAAGAAGAAGAAAAAAAATCCGATAGGTAAACAGTAAGATCACGAATCGGAGAGTTTAGTTATTTTAATTTAAATGAAACGATTTCTCGCACATAAAGCGAGGGATAGAAATTGAAATTCCTGATAAAGTTAAATATGTACCCTCAGAAAAGGGAAAACTGAAAGAAAGGATGAGGAAAAAAGTTCAAAAAATAA
>NW_007418216.1:0-555 GCF_000475195.1 Diaphorina citri
GAGGGGGAGGGGGAGGGGGAGGCAGAGAGAGAGAGACTGAAATCTGAAATGTGGGCCTGCATCAACTCGTTTCAACCCATTTCAAAGGACCACAAAGGAACATGATTCAACTAACGCCATGGCTAAAAAATTAAAAGTGCAAAACGCCTTGAAATGAAAATAACAACAAAACGATTACACATTCACATAAATTCAATACACTCTTATTAAAAAAACAAATAGTTCAAAATATAATAGGTAAAAGATTTAATAGAAAATAGTAGAAAAATATGTATGTAAAACAGTTAGGTGAGTAAATATGAATCAAAATATTCAAAATGCATAGGTTGCTACCAGACATCTGTTGAGGTTCAGAACATTAAAGTACATAACAATAGTTAAATATAAAAAAGTACCTAGTTAAAAATGGAAATAAAGTTCACAATAAGTATTCCATAGTTTTTATAATGTAACTAGTTATCACAAATGGAAATATTCGTTCATTAGCTTTAGATTCTAGGCTTAGTTGTGAAATCCGGTTTCACTGTACGGTATCTATCTTATACCAATTTTATT
>NW_007418217.1:0-555 GCF_000475195.1 Diaphorina citri
TCCTGAAACAGCAAGTGGGAAAATGTACAAGATGGGGGGCCATCGGAATCAGTTTAATTTCCGAAAGTTTCCCGAAATTAAAATGCACCTTTTGTGTGCTTGTTTTCGAGGGGCATTGGTTGTCTTCTCGCAAAAAGTATCACGGCTTGCCATTTCAACCGATGGCTGAGCATTTCATGTATTGTGTACAGGTTGAATGAAAATGTTTGAGCACACAATCTAAGCGACCTATGGCCATTAACTCACGATCATAACTAGGTATTATAAAAATATAATTATGCGTTCATTAATTTTCATTAAAATGTGGAATAATTTGCGAAATATATTCGCGGGGTTACTCCCATTCAGATGACCTTCGCCATTGACGCGATACATAGCTCTGTGATCTGTGAGGCCTCGTATAACGTAAAATAGAACGAGTGGAATTATTTATACAGATAACGCCCAGTTTTAGCAGGCGTCCACAACGAAGCTCCGAACCTCGACTAGCCCTCACCCAAGAGAAAATAAACAAGTTATAAGGGGCCATGTTAATATAAGCGGCCTCAACGGAGT
>NW_007418218.1:0-555 GCF_000475195.1 Diaphorina citri
CCACACATATTGAACGTGTTATGTGCCTATGTTGGAAGGATATATTTCAAAACGTATCATTTATCACTGGTAAAAAAAAGTTCCTTTTGTTTTATTTGCTTTTTTTATACCACCATCATGGTGCAATTTTAGACGCAATACTATCCCATACTTATAAGCTTGAAAGGTATAGATTTCAGGATATTTTTCCTCTGTTTCTTTTGTTAATAGGTACTTCTAAGAAGGGCGAAGAGACAAAGCCTATCAAAACAAAGACTATCATCAGGAGAACAAATGTTATCAGGATAATTACAAGCAAAGTTACACTGAAAAAGCTTTAAATAGAATCCAAGGAATGCTTCTTGTTTACAGAATTACAAGTTTCCTAGAATTCAGACTTGGGATTCAAGTACTGTGCTAAAAAAGGAAAGCATTAAATTGAATGTTTTGCGCGAATCACTCGAGATGTAACAAATCTTCAATAATGCAAACAATTAGCTTACCTTGCATCTAAGAATATCAATTTTAAATCTAATGAAGCTCGAAACATGAACATATTGGAGTGGAGTTTGATTT
>NW_007418219.1:0-555 GCF_000475195.1 Diaphorina citri
ATCATATTAGAACATGGATCAGTTACATCGAAGGTTTTCTTTATACAGGGTTCAATTTGCTTTCACTTTACCTCAGTGAACTGTGAATCTCGCGCAGAAGAATATCAACAATAGTGCTTATTTTTACTGCTCGCATAGGACTGAAAAGTCCCTTTACTCCAGCAGTAGGCTAGTACTATTACTGTAGGGAAATACTCAAATTATATTGAGGATAAAATTCCATACCTCGAGTGGGATTGAACCCACGCCCTCCTGTTTACCAGACGAGCGTGTTAACCACTACACCACCGAGGCAGGTAGATCTGTACAGGGCCCTCGTTGGCTCAATCAGGTCCTCAGTGATGAGTCCTCACATTACTTGAGTGGGGGACCCGGAAAAAGCAGCGTCACACGATTGTCCTTCCTTGGGCAATTGATTGGCATTTATCAGATGCCGGTGGCGTAGGATTGTTGAATAAGGAGATGGTCAACAAAGCTTTAGGTAGGATCTAGTGGCCCTAGCAACACCCTGAACTCTAAATGAGTCATAAATATATTTCGCTCCTAAAAACACAG
>NW_007418221.1:0-555 GCF_000475195.1 Diaphorina citri
AAAAAACAGAATAAGGGAGAGGGAGAAAATGGGAGAACCAAAAGGGGGGGAAGGAGGGGGGAAAGAACTGGTTGAGGGATTTTTTTTAACGGGGCGGAAAATTCTACATTGTTTGTGGTGGAATGGCGGAATAATGAGAGGGAAAAATGTAAAAATAGATGAATAGGGCGCTGAAATGAACGGGGGAAAAAATAACAATGGAACTCGCGGAAAATGGAGAAAGGGAAAAGAGGAGAAGAAGAAAAAGAGGAGAAGGGAGGGGAGAGAGAGGAAAAGAGGAGAGAGGGAAATATGAGAAGGAGAAGAAAGAGGGAAAGGAAGAGAGCGTAAAGGGAGGGGAAAAGACATTAATCAAAACATGAGAGGAAGGTAGGGTGATAAAGAGAGTGGGAAGAGAGATGAAAAGGGGAGAGAGGGAAGAGAAAATACCTAGGCTGATGAAAGTCATGTTTGTGATGTTTGCACCACTTTTTGGCATTAAAAGTAAAGAATATTATGTCTAAAAATAAATATACCTATGTAGGGACGCTTAGGGTAACCCGGGGCGTATTTTAT
>NW_007418222.1:0-555 GCF_000475195.1 Diaphorina citri
AAAACATCAAATTGTTAAAAACTAATATGAACATTGATTTCAATAGACGTTGTAAAATTCACCATATAATACCTAACTACATACAGGTACCTATCAAGGCAAAGTCTGAGGTAGCTATAAAAACTAAGGTATACGCTCAAAGATACTGGCTCAACAATGAAATCAGGCACTTGTATAAGAAACAACACCTCATTATGAAAAACATCAATGCATTGACCCAAAACATACCCGTTGATGCACTCTCAGAGTTGTACAGTTCTTTCCAACTTGAACTAGACAAAATAAAAGCCATGAAAAAGAAAACCTCAGACAAAAAGATCCACAATCTTTTGAAGAAACAGGGAATAAAACGTGTCAAAAACACTCATACATTTTACCCTAGAATAATCAATGAAACGTCCCTGACACTTAATAGTAAACAAACCAAGTTGTTAGAAAAGGGTCTAAACTTCAACATTATGCCTAACCTAGATTCAAATCATGACCTAGATACAGTTATTAATGCTGAAATGTGTGTAATGAGAGCAGAGGCACAAAACCAGGACAAAATCAGAC
>NW_007418223.1:0-555 GCF_000475195.1 Diaphorina citri
AACCTACACCACTCGAATGTCACGCGGAATTTCAATAAATTAAACACTAAATTGAACACATACATAGATAAACATTAAATAAGTACATACATAAGTTGGTATTTATATTAGTAAAAGTAGAAGAAGTACACAGAAGATAGAGGTACCTACACGAAGAAGGTAGTATTTAACTACATCATTAAGTGAACACTTTGAACATCCATCAACAAGTATCTGCATTCTATATAAATTAAATTACTTTAATTGAGTAAACCCGTCTACATAAACTACATTATTAATCAAGTAAACTTCAAAAATCAAATCAATCCAATCTCAAATAAAACTGGGCCAGAAAAAAAACGGACCAGAAAAAAATTTCCTAAAAAACACACTATTACAAAACCGGTCAATCACTCTAAAGAATAAAATTAAAAAATGGTTGATTTTGAACCTTTCAAACAGAACAATAGATTTATTCCCACGCATATGAATATGTATTCATTCTCTTCTCGGGATCCAATGATGTCTCTAAAACTTCGTGGAGCATTATGAAGAAATCCTACACAGAGTTCGTGT
>NW_007418224.1:0-555 GCF_000475195.1 Diaphorina citri
AATTCCATACCTCGGCTGGGATTGAACCCACGCCCTCCTGTTTACCAGGCAAGCGCCTTGACCACTACACCACCGAGGATAAGAGAAAGCCAGCCGTTCCGACAACAAATCTTCATCTTCCTCCTCATGTTTAGAATAAAATCCGCCCCGAGCGGGGATCGATTCCCGCAACCTAGCGCTTACAAGGCAGACGCTCTACCCTGCAAGCTAACTAGGCTGACTTGTGCCATATTAAACCGAACGAAGGTGGTCCAGGATTTATTATTTTAAAGTCTTTACAAAGTCAATCAATTTACAATTTATCAGGTACATTTTATTAGGTACTAGCCGGAATCCGTCGCTTCGCTCCGGATTTCTGCTAGTATACTAAACCCTTGAGGCATGGCCGTTCATATCACACATATTCATTTTTATATATTAGATTATTCGTTTTGGATTGGCACACAATGCACCTACATAGTTCCATAATAATAATAGTAGACTCTTGAGTGGAAGGTAACCACTAGGCGAGGTTAACGCCTTAGGCGTTCTCTACCACCTAACCCTTAGAGCTCT
>NW_007418225.1:0-555 GCF_000475195.1 Diaphorina citri
ACTAAGAAAAGGAGACGAAGAGGAAGAGATAGATTTCAAAATTAGTGGATGTGCCAATAGCACCAAATTTTCAAATCCAGGAGGTAGGCATTTCTTGTGAGCAGATTAATAAACAAATAACATTGCAGTAGTTAGCAAATAAAATAGGGGAAAAAACACAAAAAAAGACAAGACATCAAGTGAAAATATGAAAATAATAATAATAATAATAACAACTTATTTTCCCTTTTCCTTTTCGCAATTTCTCCTACCCAAAGCCCCATGTGCATCATATCCGAGGGAGAAAGACAAAAACAAAATAAAAATTCAAATTTTATGTGTATTTATTTTTCTTTTCTGTCTCTAATACTTAAACTCGAAATTCGAAACAACAAGAGAAAGTCCTATTTGCCTTCTATTTGTTTTTTCCCCTAAAAAAAAAAGTTATAAGGCGAGGATTTTTTGGCCTCAAAAAGAAAATGGGATAACTCTGTTTCCTCCCTCTTTCCCTTTTTCTCCCTCTCTCCTTCCCTCTTGTCCTATTTTCTCGCTCGTTTTGAGAGGGGGGGGGGGGGG
>NW_007418226.1:0-555 GCF_000475195.1 Diaphorina citri
TTGGATTTTTCCCAACTTTTTACATAAGAATCGACCATTTATTTATAATTTTTACCCATTTGCAAATCCTCCATTGCAGCAGAATGAGATGACGCGTTTTGTTTTTTGTCACATTCGTCATGTTGTGAATTGGACTTGGGAGTTTAGTTACATCCACTAACTTACAAGTATGAAGAATGCAGGGGATAGAATAGGTGTAGTTTTGTTACATCCACGAACTATTCAACACCAACTATTAGAGTCACTAATTGTATGAAAAAACTTAGTTCTATGTTTTAAACTCGTTTATTTTGAATTTGAGGTGTTTTCCAGACCGCTAAACATCAGGTTCACTACCAAGACAGAAGTTATCAAGTTATTCCTAGTATGGCTAATCGTTCAGCAGTCGCCTATTCCGTTCCATCCCCTCTTTCCCCTAAAACATCTCTATTCCTATAAAAACCAAGAGTTAAAGGTTTTCCGCTTTCGTTTTTTTTCTACGATCATTCAAGGTGATTATGGCCGCAGACTGAAATGTCTCAATTTGTTTTTCTCAAGGGGAGGGGAAAGAAAGAC
>NW_007418227.1:0-555 GCF_000475195.1 Diaphorina citri
CAACGCTTGAGGGTTAATGCAGGACCTAAAGGACTACCAGAAAAACCTATTTGGGCAGATCCGATTTTTAACAGGGGCTGAATAACTCCGCCTATCATAATACAGGATTATCTGTTTTTCGATGTTTTTCATACCTTGTCCTCTTAAAACACCTTTATCTTTGGAACTAATGAAGATAATGAAAAAATAATTACACCATTGAAATTTGCTACAAGATAGGTCTCAGACATTTGGAACGCCTTCCCTCAGACACAACCAGAGGCTTGAGAAAAAGATTTTTTTGTATCTCTTTAAAAACTACCATTTTGTCAATTCAATTTTCCACTGAAACCCATTGAATTTCTCCTGATGGAAAAGTACCCCTTTTCGTCCTCTTTAACGCCATTATCTTAAATTTTCTGAGAAATCATTATTTATATTTACTTACCCCTTTTCGTCCTCTTTAACTCCATTATCTTAAATTTTCTGAGAAATCATTATTTACGGAGACATTAACAATAGAAAACATTTTTAGTGGATACTCACGGAAATGTGTGAACGTTTTGTCACATTGGC
>NW_007418228.1:0-555 GCF_000475195.1 Diaphorina citri
TAGATGCTGGGTCAAGACGAGAACACCAGAAAGTAACCCGTTGAAATATTAGATAGTTTTTACAACCAAAATTACCGTCCCGTTAATTGAACTTTTTAACGTCTTACGTTTCAACTATTGTCACGTAAGTCAGCGGTGCAAAAACTCTTTCTAATCGAAATACGAGTGCCAATTTTTGACAATGGTGGGTTTCGAACTCGGGACCCTCTGCATGGCATAAAAACGTGCCCCCCTGATTTTGGGGCGATTCAACATGATTTTAGTAATGCGTTGAGCCACCGATGGCTGATGGATACCGGTGGTACTAACACAGTCTCTCTTTCAACTGCCCGTAGGTCAATCCAACGTGATTTGATTGATTCGTTGAGAACCGGTGAATTATTCAACGTGATTTTAGTGATTCGTTGATTCACCGGTTAATTATTCAACGTGATTTAAGGGATTCATTGATTCACTGGTGTACACCGTAGACCTTTCCAACGTGATTTTAGTGATTCGTTGATTCACCGGTTAATTATTCAACGTGATTTAAGGGATTCGTTGATTCACTGGTGT
>NW_007418229.1:0-555 GCF_000475195.1 Diaphorina citri
TGTCTAGAATCGCGATTAAAATCAGGATTAGATTCCTATCACAATTCTATCCCGATTCTAGACTGACACCACCTGATTTTGTTTAGGTCGTGGTTTCATTGGATGCCAATTTCTAATCTTGCAACTTCGCATCGTGTCGTATGAATCTTTGTATCTGGTTATGTGGTTACTTTAGTGCTTTCTTGCTACATTAAAGTCCTTTCCCTGTACGAAAAAAAAGGTGTTTTCTTGAATCCATTGAACCCGACCAATCTGGATTCGAAAGTCCCCGAGGGGATCCTTTGGATTCACTGGATTCGGATTTTCAAAAGACTTTTTTTTGTCAAAATGAATCCGGATTCGACGGATTCATAGAATTCAGAAAAAACCTCTAATGTAACCAAATATATTACATAGAGATCAATATCCTCAATTCGACCGCGTGAAGACGCGACGGTGCCGTGCAGTAGGACGTTACAAGACTAGAAATGCGTATCCAATGGAACCACGGCCTTAAGGTGAGTCCATACATAGGCGACCGGCCGTCAATCGACATAGACTGATGATCGATTGACG
>NW_007418230.1:0-555 GCF_000475195.1 Diaphorina citri
AGGGGGGGGGAGAAGGAGGGAGGGGAGAGATGAAGAAGAGAAGAGGGAGGAGAACGAGAGAGGGGTAAGAAGGAAGAAAGAAAAAGAGGGGAGAGGAAGTGTATAAATGAGAGAGGGGAGGAAGAGAAGGAGGAGAAGAACAAGAGAAGAGGGAACAGGTGGGGAGGAGGCGAAGAGAAGAGAGAGGAAAATGGAAGGAACGAGGAGGAAGGAGAGAGGTGTAAGAAGAGAGAAAGAGAGAGAGGAGGAAGAGAGAAGAAAGAAGGGTGGTGCTAAGAAAAGAGGAGAAAGAGAGGGAGAAGCGTATACACGAGAGAGGGGAAAAGAAGTGAGAGAGGGAGAGGAGAGATGAGGAAGAGGAGGAGAAGAACAAGAGAAGAGGGAGGGGGAAGAAGAGAGGAAAAGGGGGGAGGGAGAAGCGTAAACATAAGAGAGGGGAAAAGAATTGGACGAGGGAGAGGAGAGAAAGAGAGCAGAGGACCTCGGAGAAATAGGGACCTCTTTGGTGTCGCGGTAAGGAAGGCCAACCACTCACCTGACGACAGGTACACCTGA
>NW_007418231.1:0-555 GCF_000475195.1 Diaphorina citri
TCTCTCAGGTCTACCTGATACCGTTAGTCTTCATAAGGTTCTTCTTGAAATGCTTGAGTCTTCGTATAATATGTATATGTAAATGATGTTTCTTTGTGTTATTATGTCACAACTTTGGTACTCACTGCAGCATTGTAGGATTTTTCCAATATTATCTCAATAAGCCTAACATCCAATGTTTACCTACCATGCTGGCACCGGTCGCTATGCGCATTTATATGTCATAGCTACTCATTTTCCTTTATTTGTACCTATTTTATTTTTAGAATTTTCACTTGATCGTTTTTAAAAGGCACAAATTACTATTGGTTAGTAATGTTAGTATACAATATACATATACGAAGACTCGAGCATTTCAAGAAGAACCTTATGAAGACTAACGGTATCAGGTAGACCTGACAGGTACACCTGATGAGCACACACACTATCAGGTAGACCTGACAGGTACAGCTGAAAATATCCGAATGTCAGTCAGGTCTACCTCATACCTGCGAAGACTCAAGCATTTCAAGAAGAACCTTATGAAGACTAACGGTATCAGGTAGACCTGAGAGA
>NW_007418232.1:0-555 GCF_000475195.1 Diaphorina citri
GACGTCGACGGGAAAGTAAATATAACTTTTTTCAAGGGGGTGTGCACAGTTTTACTTGAAAAAAAGGGGGGAAAAATCGGTAGGTACCCGGAAGGACGGGTTGGGCCCAAAATCTTTGAAAATTTTGAATTTGTTCATCAAAATCGGTCCCTGAACCCAAACCTAAATATTTGAAAAAATCGGACAAACCTTTCATAAAATTGCATTTCGTTCGTCCGTTCAAGGGGCTTCCAGTTTATCACTATCTTTGAAAGTGTTCACCACCATGGGTTTAATCAAGCAAGTAATACTGACTGTGCATACCAACCTTATATACTAATTCCTTTCTCTCCAACCTGTCTGTTTTTCAACGATCTGTTAGCATCTTTGTCAGCTCAGTTTGTACTGCTGTCTTTGCTATCCTTAACAATAATACTGCTTGGATGTTAACAGGTCAATTGAATCAAAATTGTCCCTATTGCAGGCTCAAAATTCCCTAAGACCCTCTAGGAAAAGTTTGACCCCCCATGACTCCCCAAACATAACTATACTCGTAAGGTACAATCTACATAGTAG
>NW_007418233.1:0-555 GCF_000475195.1 Diaphorina citri
CCCGAAATCGAAGAGAGAAGGAAAAAAGGATAGGAGAAAGCCAGCTGTTCTGAGAACGAACATTATCCCTTTAGGCGGGAATCGAACCCGCGGCCTAGTGCTTACAAGGCAGACGCGCTACCAACCAAGCTAACTAGGCTAAGCGAATTGAGACAAAATTTCTGTTAGTTCAGTGAGTTGAACAATTGAATTGAAATCTCACTGAAACACCAGGAGGAGACATTTTCTTTCGGCAAATGGTGAAGGTTCTCTAGTAAGAGCATCCAATCGTAAATTATTTGTCCCAGAACCAGAACTGCCAGAAGCATATGCATATGTTAGCCTCCAAAAAGATCAGTGATCACTGATTGACTGATCAGTCTAGTGCTCTTGTGATAATCTAAGGCGGATGACGAGTGACGACACACACCGACCCCGTTGCTCTATATAGAGATTCGGTGAGTTTTGTAAGCCCATGAAAGTACAAATATGAACTTTGACAAGATACTATTTGACATTATTAAACTAAAAATGATAATTCTTGTAGAAAAAAAAAAAAAAAAAAAAAAAAAAAAC
>NW_007418234.1:0-555 GCF_000475195.1 Diaphorina citri
GTCAAGGTTCAAGACTATTGGTACCTGAAAGTCTTTCCAAATTAAGATTTAATAGTAGGTATTTACTTACGTTCATCTTTTGTGGTGGTGGGTAGGTAGGTACCTAAGGACCTAAGTACTTGTGAAAGACGGCTAAATCTGTGCTGGGTCAAGCTTTGATCTTACAGACTGTTCCTGTGCTTTCTCGTGAAGGTAAGAGTAAATCAATTTCAAATATTTCAAAGTTGACAGTGGAGAGAGAAGTCCGTAATGGGTGAAGAATTGAAGATATTTTCAAGATTTCAAGTTCACAGCTTCAAAATACAATTTTTTTTTTAATTACTTTTCTGTGTTTCAATACTTTCAATCCAAAAGTTTTTTTTTCAAAATAAGATCCACAACCGCTGCACCGGCTAGAGTCCACCGGTTGATGTAACACTGGTGGATTGGTGGATAAAAAAAACTCAATTTTTATCATTTCAAAAAATTTGGATCTTTTACTAGAGGAGGAGAACTATCGATAGCACTATCGATAACTATCGATAGTTTTGACTATCGAACGCTATCGATAGTTGA
>NW_007418235.1:0-555 GCF_000475195.1 Diaphorina citri
CAGTACTGCCAAGTCGTCATGAAGTTTAGCTTAGTCTATTGAGTGGGGAATGACATTTATGACAGGCGTTTATGCCCAACACGGTTAAAATTCCTTTTAACATTCCATGTCACTGTATAACTGCTGTGGTGCTTATAAGGACTCTAGTGATGGGGTTCTTAAAATCCATTTGGCATCAAGCTAGGCTCATACTCACATTCACTTCTCTCACAGTCTGAGTGGGGCTGGGAAAAGCCAGCAGCCATCCCTGGCTATGTTATTGCTCTGGGCTCAGATTTTCTGAGACCCATACCTTTTGGAGAGATTTATGGGTTATGGGCCTTATATCTGCAAGGCTTGCAAACTCCCTTAACTTTGTAAAATCAAATTATAAATAAACAAAACCTAGAGTCTCCCATCATCTCAGAAAAATGAAAGCTCATTCATATTTTACATTTTGTGTTACAGCACTTGGACCTTGTTTCCATATTTCAACTGTATTTCAATCCGATTCTAATCATCAAACACTACCAAATATGGAGACTTATCACAACGTTTTTGTTCTTTGGACCAATT
>NW_007418236.1:0-555 GCF_000475195.1 Diaphorina citri
TTGTGGAGAGAATTTTAACAACGGAGCTCCTATCGTCCCGAAATGGAATAGAGAAGGAGGACAGTATAGGCGCGCTACTTTCCAAGCTAACTAGGCTGGCTTCTTGGCTTCTTGTTTGTTATCTGATTTAAGGTTCCAAATGTTTATCAAAGATTTTGATCGAATATAGCTTTTTTTTTTAGATACTAGCCGAAATCCGTCGTTTCGCTCCGGATTTCTGATAGTAAATCCTTAAGGCATGGCCGTTCATGTCACTCATCCATTTAGTGGTCTTGCTCGGCGTAGCTTAACAAAAACGAACCGGAAAGTAGCCTATAACCTTTTACGGGAGTGCAAGCAATAAGTTGACACAGAGTTTCATAGCAATCGGATGAGCGGTTTGGCCAGACATAAAGTTCGAACACACACACATATTGTTTTTTTATATATTAGATTATTATTTTCTTTGTGGTTTTGGTTTCAGAGGAGATTGTAGCCCGAGCCAGACAATGTTTCTCGGAGGGTGTCATAGAGCTATGGCTTACTAGTGAGGATACCGGTACTTATGGCAGAGAC
>NW_007418237.1:0-555 GCF_000475195.1 Diaphorina citri
ATCTTAACCAAAAGTTTCGTGTCGCATCCTTGTCACATTTGTCATCTGCATGCCAAATTTCAAGTCTCTAGCTCTTATTGTTCTCGAGATATTTTGTTTACAGACAGACAGACACACACACAGACAGACACACAGACACACACACGGACCAATGGCTGAAACTTTGTATTTAGGCTCTAGGGACCTCAAAACGTGTTTTGGCACTAAAAACTGACCATCGAAAATTTGACCCGATTACATTACTTTCCTTCCTATAGGATAAGATTGCCAATTTCTGGGGCTCGGTAAAAGTTCTAAAGGTTTTTGCTGAGGTCAGACATCTAGGTTAAGCTTTCACATAGAAGGGAGTTTAGGCGCAGGTACAGAATTACTGATACATCAATACATCATTTATCGAAGACTCGGTAACTCGATGTCCAGATCAACAATGTTTTAGAGATCATATCTAGGTAGCTAGGTATACTTTCTTTAGTTAAAGTAATCAATTTTGGGTGAATATCTAGAGATTCTAAGAGAGTTGGAAGCATGGACAAAATTTTAGAAAATAAGAGAACT
>NW_007418238.1:0-555 GCF_000475195.1 Diaphorina citri
GTAAAATGAAACCTAATGAACTAAAAGAAATTGAAAAAATAAATAAAAATAAAATAAAATAAAAAATGTTGCAGGTAAATAGGTAGGTATCTACTTTTATTAACGAACAAAAAATCAGGTGCTTTATTAGTCACTTTAACTTATTGAGGTACGGAAATGAAGGTATATATTGTTTATTAACAAGTTTAAGCGATCAAAGAATTATAGTACACAAGATCTAAAATTCTAAACTAAAGAGACTAGGTTGAAATTTATTTATTTATTTTGACTAGGTACTGCTGCTAATTACTAAATAGACAGACGAACGTAGCAAAAATATTAGACAGGAAAATAATAACCTTTCAGTTATGCAGAAAAACCTGTTGTCTAAAAAAGAGTCATAGGGTCAAAGGGCAGTAAAGAGATAGGGGGTGAAAGATTCATCTTCCTTATGCATATATAACATTTCTAACGCGTCTACATTGAAAATACTGAAGTCATAATACCTGGTCAGGTAATCAGGTAAGAGATAAGTTACGCGCGGGGGTGATTGCAACACGTTTCCGCGGATTTTTC
>NW_007418239.1:0-555 GCF_000475195.1 Diaphorina citri
ACGTCGATCGACGAGGTCGACACTTTTTTTATACGTCCCGGTCCAGAATACGTTCCTTCTCCTTCCCGACTGTTTTTTCATAAATCTTCTAGTGGATATAGCGGACAAAACAAGATAAAATTGACATGACCCCTTTCTTTCCACTACCTCTCGTTTCTCTTTCGTGGAATCGTCCCTGATATCTTACTAATTGGTAGGTATCGACTAATAGCTACAGTACACTCATCGTCTTAATCATAAGGACCTCATGTATTTCCCATCACCAATGGAGTACTTCAAGTTACAAATTGAAACTTCAATCTCTATTGTTTCCTCCGATATCACCAAACTAATATTCGCTCCTTGCCTAAACTTCCAAGTAAGTTCGTGAGAACATGCACGATTTGGGAGTTTCAATTTCTCTCATTACAAGTGTCCTATTATATTTTACAAGTCTCTTGTTCGGTACAAGTTCGATAAGTCAATTGTTTGATTTCCCAGATTATTGAATTGAGTTTTCTGCTCGTTTAAAATCTCATGCGACTCAAATTTCGAAGGTGAAAGAGTTGTTGCTAG
>NW_007418240.1:0-1086 GCF_000475195.1 Diaphorina citri
TTGCTGGACGAAACCGTTTGGAAAATGAAGGCGCTAAAATGCTGGCTGCTGTGTTTAAGAAATTGAAAACATTAGAGCATGTGGAGATGCCACAGAATGGAATATACCATGTGGGCATTACGGCGCTAAGTGACGCCTTCGAAGAGAATAAGAAACTCAGGCATCTTAACCTGAATGACAACACCATCACGTACAAAGGTGCCATACCTCTTGGTCAGGCCTTATCCAAGTTGCCATCACTGGCCATTCTAAACCTCGGCGATTGTCTTCTGAAATCAGCGGGAGCAAGTTCTATCGCCAAGTATCTCACTGATAATACCACACTTGAAGACGTAAACCTGACGTGTAATGAGATTTCTGTACAAGGCGGTTTGGACTTGGTGAAGGCAATGAAAAATAAGACAAAGTTGAAGCAGATTAATGTCAGTGAGAATCAGTTTGGAGAGGAAGGAGTAGAGGAGATGGAGAAGCTGATGAAAAGTTTCGGTATGGCCGCGGCTCTCGTGTTGGAAGATGATGAAGGTAAGTTTGGTTCTTATCAATATCCTGATATTATTCTTACAGTCCCTATGTCGAGAAAATAAATATGGTGAGTAAATGTTTTGACCTTGATTTAAGGCAAGGGGATAAAGTAATCAAGAAGTCAAGACTCGTACCAATATCTTTTAAGTACTGTTTACTCTAGACTCATTTTATTTTTAACACATTCATACTAAGATCACATTGTTTTGTTCTCTGTGTAATCCCAGGAGAATGTTCTGATGAAGAGCAAGATGAGGAAAGTGAGGAGGAAAATGATTCGGATGCTGAAGGTGACAATAGCAACCTGTCACACAACGACAGCAACCATTCTCACAATGCCAGCAACCAGTCTCACAACAACAGCAACCAGTCTCACAATACCAGCAACCAGTCTCACAGTGTATCTCAGTTGAAGCAACATTCCGTGACTGACTTCCTGGCGGCGCCTTCAGTCTCATTGTTCAATTCCCTTGGACCTAACTGTGCTCAGTTGTTCCTTGATGAAATCAACAGTGAGCCTGAAGACAGGTGAGTGCTATTGAATTGACAATTACATAGGGCGAT
>NW_007418240.1:9303-10548 GCF_000475195.1 Diaphorina citri
TATTGAAATTTTCAGAGATATTTAGGCAATGGATTGCAACAAGCAGGAGCCCGACTTGTAGAGTTGGACCTGAGTGACAATGCATTTGGTCCTATTGGAGTGGAAGGTCTGGCTGATCTACTGAGAAGTTCCTGCTGTTTTGCCTTGGAAGAATTGAAACTTAACAACAATGGACTAGGTATTACTGGATGCAAACTTCTGTCCAAGGCTCTGCATGATTGTTATGAGAGCAGTAAGAAGGAAGGCTCTCCTCTGGCACTCAAAGTGTTTATTGCTGGACGAAACCGTTTGGAAAATGAAGGCGCTAAAATGCTGGCTGCTGTGTTTAAGAAATTGAAAACATTAGAGCGTGTGGAGATGCCACAGAATGGAATATACCATGTGGGCATTACGGCGCTAAGTGACGCCTTCGAAGAGAATAAGAACCTCAGGCATCTTAACCTGAATGACAACACCATCACGTACAAAGGTGCCATACCTCTTGGTCAGGCCTTATCCAAGTTGCCATCACTGGCCATTCTAAACCTCGGCGATTGTCTTCTGAAATCAGCGGGAGCAAGTTCTATCGCCAAGTATCTCACTGATAATACCACACTTGAAGACGTAAACCTGACGTGTAATGAGATTTCTGTACAAGGCGGTTTGGACTTGGTGAAGGCAATGAAGAATAAGACAAAGTTGAAGCAGATTAATGTCAGTGAGAATCAGTTTGGAGAGGAAGGAGTAGAGGAGATGGAGAAGCTGATGAAAAGTTTCGGTATGGCCGCGGCTCTCGTGTTGGAAGATGATGAAGGTAAGTTTGGTTCTTATCAATATCCTGATATTATTCTTACAGTCCCTATGTCGAGAAAATAAATATGGTGAGTAAATGTTTTGACCTTGATTTAAGGCAAGGGGATAAAGTAATCAAGAAGTCAAGACTCGTACCAATATCTTTTAAGTACTGTTTACTCTAGACTCATTTTATTTTTAACACATTCATACTAAGATCACATTGTTTTGTTCTCTGTGTAATCCCAGGAGAATGTTCTGATGAAGAGCAAGATGAGGAAAGTGAGGAGGAAAATGATTCGGATGCTGAAGGTGACAATAGCAACTTGTCACACAACGACAGCAACCATTCTCACAATGCCAGCAACCAGTCTCACAACAACAGCAACCAGTCTAACAATACCAGCAACCAGTCTCACAGTGTATCTCAGTTGAAGCAACATTCCGTGACTGACTTCCTGGCGGCGCCTTCAG
>NW_007418241.1:0-555 GCF_000475195.1 Diaphorina citri
GTGTGAACTATGAAATGTGAAATGTGAACTGTGAAATGTGAATGAGTGAATGGATCTTGTTCTTATAATATAAGATTCTATGTAGTGATGGTATGTCTGTAGGTATAAATACATAGCTATAGTAATGTATGTCTACTAAGTACATAGCTATATTCGTAGTGTGTCTGCAAGACATTTATCACGTCGTTACATACAGGGTGAACCAAACGCTACATTTAATTATACAAAACCGCTTGTGGCATAGTTTGAGAGATTTGTTTGAGTTGTTTTTTGTTTGAGAGTGAGAGAAAGAAAGAGAGAGAGAGAGAGAGAGAGAGAGAGAGTTGAGAGACCTAAGAGTTGAATCCCTTTTGTCATAAACAGATAAAGTTCGTTCTTGGGACGACTGGCTTTCTCTTATCATGTCCTTCTTTCCGGAACTCTAATATTGAACCCTATATCGGGAAGCTCGACACTTGTAGCATTCTAACAACCTCAGAGGAAATAACCCAATAATAGAGTTCTTAAACCCTAAGGCCAGCCAACGAAGGTCGTATTTCGAGCTTTTACAATAGG
>NW_007418242.1:0-555 GCF_000475195.1 Diaphorina citri
ATTGAGTTTCAGCTAGTTGAGGTGTTCCTTGTTTAACAATCGGACCCGTGTTTGACCTATTTGCTGTATCTTGATTTAGTTTTTGTTGGTCTAACGTTTTCATTTCTTTACTCTTTTCTTTAACTTCTGCTTCATTGGTAGGAACCCAAAATGTGTTTACATGATCAGACACGTGATCCAAAACTGAGTTGTCAACATTATTAACTTTGTTATCTTTTATGGCTGATTTGTCTCTTTCATTGCCCTTCTTGACTGCGCTTGCACTTTCTTGATGTACTACAATGTTACTCGCTTTTGCTGTAATGTCTGAATGAGTTGTGGGTGTAACATTGTCTTGATTAGATTGATTAGATTTACTACCGATAGTAGTTGTTGACGTGAAATTTTCCGTCATGTGTTTAGCCTGTTCTCTTTTTTCCGGTCCATTATCCAATCCATTTCTCAAGTCGCCATTGATTTTTTGATCTACCGGTAACGTTTCTTTTTTCTTTGGTTTTATTTCCGCTTCATTGCTTGGAACCCAAAATGAATTGACGTAATCTGATACGTGTTCCA
>NW_007418243.1:0-555 GCF_000475195.1 Diaphorina citri
AGATGGTTTAGCAGGAATCTTCTTCTCTTTACAACATTCAGGTTTCTTGATTTTTCTACATGGATCGTTTTGCATACGACTGATTTTAGCTTTTGGTTTATCTTTACAGACGGGCGTATTCTTTGGTTGTTTGCATGGATTCATCCCTACTTTTGGTTTACAATTGAAATTCGTTTCAGGCGTTTTTTCTTTGGGTTTGGAATGCTTTTCTACTTCTGTTCTGAGTGAAAAAGGAATGTTTTTGAAATCAGGACACTTCTTGGATACCACAATGTTCTTGCAATCAGTTTTAGAAGTTTTGATCACTGATGGTTTCTTTAGATGACTGTTGTTGGTTCTCGATTTAGATGTACATTCTACTTTGCAAGGTTTCTTCTTTACTTCAGCACTCCTGTCAGCTTCTGTTTTTGGTTTAAAAGATTTTTCCCCTACACTGAGGACCTTTCTATTTGCTCTATTCCTTGGTTCAGCATCAATATCAATCATCAACGTGTCCTTGAGATTTCCTTTCCATTGTGTTTCTGCTTTGGATTTCTTATCAGGAATAGAAGGGGG
>NW_007418244.1:0-555 GCF_000475195.1 Diaphorina citri
GAGTTCAAGCAATCACCATTGTCGCCAGTCATGTGTATTTGGCATATGAATCAAATATATTTGGACATTGGAACCACATCATGAACATTTATGAATGAAAGTAGTGAATGAGTAAGCATAGTATTTCAATTAAGACATAGAACCTCTGAACCTGTGGTAGGTAGGTATATTGATAAAATCTTGGAGGAAAAAAACTGACCACAGAACAATATACTACTAGGAATCTACATTTTAAGCAGGTCGTGTAAATTAATACATTAGAGAGAAGAGATTGGAGAAGATAAACAAGAGGAATAGGCCGATCAAACGGATATTGGAGAAGTATTGGTTGGGTAAGTATGAGGTTCTGTAGATAACACAGCACAGTCTGAAGATGAAAGATGATGTCACATTAGAATGATGTCAGAGATAGTCAATGTGAAAAAAATACAGGAAAGAGATGTATTTAGAAAGTAAACTACAGCTACAGTAAGATATGAACATAATTACAAGGGTATTAAAATAAACAACCTACACGAGAGTACATACGTATAAAGGTGTGTCCACACATAGTCG
>NW_007418245.1:0-555 GCF_000475195.1 Diaphorina citri
GAGAGAGAGAGAGAGAGAGAGAGAGAGATTGACGATAAATGTTTTATTCTCATCAGTGTATAATAAATTAATTCAAGTGAGAAGTTAAGATACCTAGGTACTTTTTCTATCTACATGTATTGTAAGAAAATGAGAACAGGTAGCTACCTACCTACCTAGGTACCTACATAATTTCTAATACATTTAACAAAGATATGGATCGCGTGGTGATAAGCATTCAAACACCTACAATTTTATTCTACTTATAACCTTACAGTTATACAATAACTAGTTACGATTGTAATAAGTTCTAAACACGTTCGCGTCCACACTTTCAATATTTCCATCTTACTAGATAAGTTCAATACCTATCTAGGGAAGTAGGAATGCAGACATCTCCACTAATACTTTGTAATTTGCACATTGCATACATAAATAGTTACACGGCGTTCATACAAATTTGTAGTTCCGCTGAAAACATTCAGGACGGAAATGTTTGCATTTTCATTCAATTTTAAATGTTTTGGAAGTCAGGAATAATCTCAATAAGAATTAAATCTCCTCTTTTTTTCGTCA
>NW_007418246.1:0-555 GCF_000475195.1 Diaphorina citri
CAGTACTGCAAGTGAGTTTTCAAAGTCAAAGATCAGAAAAAATGAGGAACTAGGGAATTTTTCTTTTTCTTCCACGACTTCTAAAGCCCGAGATAAATACATTTAAAAAATACCGGTAAATCTTGAAATCTGACGTCACGGCATACGCTCCTGTAGGCAATGACGTCACACGTTAACTGTCCCGAGCAAAGCTCCCTCGCAGTCAACACATTAATGTGTTTGTGCGCATACGTTTCTGCGCATCATTTCCTGAAGTCTGACGTCACTACTCTTCGAACTTTTTCATAAAATCGGCAAATGAAAATTGAATTTTCGACCTTTTAAAGTTACTTTTTCGGAGTTTTGACTTCAGATTTGGATTTTTCATATTTTTTGTGTAGGAATCAACCTTTTGTTCATAATTTTTACCCAACTGCAACTGCTTCATTACGATCTACTAAAAGTCACGCATACATATAAGCTTCCAATGTCAGACGGACCTAAAGCGAAATCTGAAAGGTCCAATAATTTTGTTCACAAGTGTATGCCTTTTAAAAATGGAGTCTTTCTTATCTT
>NW_007418247.1:0-555 GCF_000475195.1 Diaphorina citri
CAATTTCTTCTCTTCCACCTCCGTGCTACCTCGTCCTGACATACAGGCGTGGATGTGTTAGTCTACTCTTTAGGAAAAGTCCGTAGTTTTGTCTGCTGAAAGTGCCCATTTATCCAGAGGACCAAGAGCCTTACTAAAAGGTGAGAGATTTAAATTAAGTAGGTACATGTGAGAGATTTAAATTAAGTAGGTACATAACTGCTAAAGCCTTATCGTAGGTACCAAAAACGTAGAGAGAAGAAAGATAGGATAGGAGAAAGCCAGCCGTTCCAAGAACGAATCCATAGGTGAGAGAAAATTGTGGAATCAGGCTGGAGGCCAGCGGTAACATAGCATGTTAAACTACCTAGTTCTCGATGACGATGGACCGTTGAAGTTAATCAACCAGCGCAGCGGCGATAGTACCTACATTGAATGCCCCAGTTCCCAAAAGTTCACTAAAGTTCAGCATTTAAGCAGCGTTAGATCCGGATGTGTGACCATCTGAGCAGTCCCGTGCAGGCTTTTCTTGGCCCCACTCAGACTGGATAAGGCTAACACTAGCAATAGATCCAT
>NW_007418248.1:0-555 GCF_000475195.1 Diaphorina citri
AAAAAAAAAAAAAAAAAAAAAAAATGTAGAGGTTACATTGGTTTGTGTACTTGGCCTGGCGCACTGCCCTGCTCTCAGATTAGGCAGAGTGATTAAACTGATTAATCAAATTAAAGAACTAACCCATTGTTTTCAGGTACTTACCTAGGTATAATTAACATGTTTCTTTATTTGTTTTAAAAACGAAAAAAATAGGAGGCATAAAAATCAATTCGTTAGTGGATGTGCCTACTGCACCACCGTAAATTCTTAACAACTCGTATAATACGAATGAATGGGGAATTTGGATTATCTGAAAATTTTCTAAAGAAACACACATCTATTCAATTCTATAACTTTAACAATAGTATAGGTAGGTTCCTTTTACCATAGTACATAGATACATAGTTTGTCACTATGAATAACTTGAAGAACCACTAGGGAAGTCTATAAATATGAGAAAAATAGGAAAAGATAAAGAATGAAGTAAAAAATAAGAATAAAAATAACAGAAGAATCATCCAACCAAATATCTCACACATTTCTTGTGTTCCCTTAGCCCTATCTTATGCAGAA
>NW_007418249.1:0-555 GCF_000475195.1 Diaphorina citri
TGCGGGACCTGACAGAGGTAAACCTTTTTTTTTCGATTAGACGCTTTAACACTTATGGTGGAAAGTCGTTCGCGCCGGTAAACCTATAGTTATGGCCGTTTTTGCCGTATTTTTAATTTTGAATCTGGGTTGGAGGTAACGATTTGAAATAGCCTACTCTTATCCGGCTGGGAGACTAAACAGGGTTTAGACCAGCTTAGTCTGGCTGGGGGACTTTAAACAGGGAGTAGACCAGCTTAGTCTAGCTAGGGGACTTCGAACGTCAAAGAAACCCCTTGACACTATGTTAACTCTCAGTAGTATGATCGGCCATAATAAACAAGGTCTTGTGTATTTGGTACAAATGGCTTTTTTTCCTAATAATTTTTCGTTCTTACTATTTATCCTTCAGGTGATTGGAAGGAGGATGGAGTGCCAGGCAGTGTTATACCGCGTGGTAGTAGCTATGAACGGGGTGGTTCAAGACGAGAATCACCGCCAGCCAGGTAAGTTATTTTAAATCTTCCTTGATTAGTCTAGTGGTGACGCGGTTCCTTGCCATGTGACTACTATACG
>NW_007418250.1:0-555 GCF_000475195.1 Diaphorina citri
AAAAATGCATTTAAATAATAGTAATGAAAAAAGAGCTAAATATAGATATTATGTAGATGTAAATAATTTATGCATAGCTAGCCTGTATGCAACTGTAATTAATATTTTTGTATATTGATTGAACATTTAACGTCTGTCTGATAAAATGAAATAACGTGGGAAAGAGGAGAGAGAGAAAAAGAGGAGAGAGAAAGGGAGGAGTACCAATTATGTACTTGGATTTTTTTTTATCTACCTTCCATTACAGTGTCTCTTACCCCCTCTTTCTCTCTCTCTCTCTCTCTCTCTCTTCTCCCCCCCCCCCCTCCCCCATCTTCCCCCCTCCTGCGCATTTTTCTCTCTCTCTCTCTTCTCCCCCCCCCTCCTCCCCTATCTTCACCCCTCCTGTGCATTTTTCTATCCTTTCTCTTTATTTGTTTTCGAACGTTGTTGAATAGGTATTATGATTGAAAAAATAGGAGAGAGACAGAGGGAAAAAGAGAGAGAGAGAGAAAGAGAGAGAGAGAAAGAGAGAGAGAGAAAGAGAGAGAGAGAGAAAGAGAGAGAGAGAAAGAG
>NW_007418251.1:0-555 GCF_000475195.1 Diaphorina citri
GAGAGAGAGAGAGAGAGAGAGAGAGAGAGAGAGAGAGAGAGAGAGAGGGAGAGCATAAGGAGTCTCAGGTGGTGTGAATTCTGGAGGTATCTTCCCTTTCCCTTTAAAATATAGGTAGGCTTTGAGTATCATCTCTCTCTCTCTCTCTCTTCTCTTCCCCTTTACTTTCCATTTCTCTCTAATTCCCTGTGTCTCATACTTTTCTCCCTCCTCTTTCTCTTTCCATCCGTCATTTTCCTCTCTCTCTCTCTCTCTCCTCTTCTTCCTTTTTCTGTCTCCCTTCCTCTTCTTCCTCTCCTTGTACTGTTTAATTCTTAGGAGGGGAGGGAGAGAGAGAGAGAAGGGGAGAGGGGATTTTCTACCCTTTCCTATTTATATCAATCTTAATATTCGAATAAATAAAACAAGGGGAGCTTTGCGGTGGAATTACGCATAGCTTACTCCACTTTATGTCTAAAAAAGTGATCGCCAGTATTAGTCTGTTAACAATTTCATAAAGACAGCTTTTCCCTTTTACTTTCCTGTCCTTAATCTTCTTAAATAGGGGAAGCATGC
>NW_007418252.1:0-555 GCF_000475195.1 Diaphorina citri
CCGAGAAAAGTTCAATTCATTTCTAGAAAGTAGGGTTGTCCAAGGGAGCTTTTGTGTCCAAGTCAGTTCGATGAAAATATCTGGCACCCTTTTGATTAGACCCACTATCTAAATAAGGAGCAAAAATCTTGCAGTAGATAAGAGTATGTAAGACTGTAAGTATATATTTACTTTGAAGAAAATTAATTAATATGTACATATTGTAGAAATGGCAATTTTAACATCTCCACCAATAAAGAATACAGCATCGTAGAACTGGTGATTTTAACATATCCACCAATAAAAAATACAGCATTGTATAAATAATGATGATTTTTTTTTTTTATTTTAATTTATTAATGATTTTAACATCTCCACCAATAAATTAATACAGAATTGTAGAAACTGTGATTTTAACATCTCCACCAATAATGATACAGCATTGTAGAAATGGTGATTTTAACATCTCCACCAATAAATAGTAGGTACAATATTGTAGAAAAGGTGATTTTAACATCTCCACCAATGAATTAGTACAGCATTGTAGAAATGGTAATTTTAACATCTCCACAAATA
>NW_007418254.1:0-362 GCF_000475195.1 Diaphorina citri
ATGGTACAAAACCATCAACACCACAGAACGCTCCAAAATCATCGTCACCAAAGAATGAGACGAAATCAGCGCCACCAATGAATGGTACAAAACTATCACCACCACAGAGTACTTCAAAATCATCGTCACCTAATAATGGTACAAAACCATCACCACCAGAGAATGCTCCAAAATCATTGTCACCAAAGAATGGTGCAAAACCATCACCACCACAGAGCGCTCCAAAATCATCGTCACCAAAGAATGATACGAAATCACCGTCACCAAAGAATGGTACAAAACCATCAACAACACACAACGCTCCATATCCGAATGCTCCGAAATCACCTCCTAATCCGAATGCTCCGAAATCACCTCCTAAT
>NW_007418255.1:0-555 GCF_000475195.1 Diaphorina citri
TGAGAAAGATCTTTTAAAGTAAATTAATGGATCTTCATAAACTGCTTTGTTTGTTAGATTTTTACGAATCGTAAAAAAATTGTTTTATTTTCTCGTATTTTTGTTTAATCGAAAATTGATCAGGTATATTTATTTAGTTTTTTCCTTCAGTCTTTCCACCAAGTGCAATGCTTTCATGAGAAAATACAATATATTTTTTGATATTAAGGTATCTTAGACTACTCTTAAAATCAGTTGCCTTGGTAACGGCAAAAATTAGTTCTAAGAGTATAATAAGTGCAAATTTTCGTTTTTAAAACGATATTGTTATGTAGGTAATGTTAGTTATGTTTAATTTATTATATATTTTTTTAGATTGTTATCGTTTAATTGTTATACATAGTTTATAGCCCCTTGTTTTTATACAAACAAAATGTTACCATTAAAGTATTTTTCACAATTTTTTTATTACAAAATTTAATTTATTGTTAATCCAACTTATGAATACTTGAATTTTTGTTTTCATTTCTGACGGAAAGACCTACTAATACTTAGGAAAAACGAACTCGCATAAAA
>NW_007418256.1:0-555 GCF_000475195.1 Diaphorina citri
GGTATGTCCACATTAGGAAACTTGAAGACCATACTGCAACTGCGACAAATCTGAGAATGGAGAAGAGAAACCCATCAGGAAGGAGAAACATTTTCGGTCTAAAAATATGCTTGTAAAAATAGATTCCCGTCACTAAAAACCTCAACAGTTATAGGTACAGTGACGTTAAAAATAGCAATAATAAAAATGGAGTGACACCAGGGCCTCATTCCACGAAATATTCTGAACTCCTCACTTCAAGCTCAGAAACTATTGACAAAAGGTACAGAGCAGATGTCAAATCCGATCATTGATGCACAAAATTGAGCTATCATTCTCGGGCCCGACACGTACGTAAAGTATAGGTACGTAATAGAGATCGATGGAAAGGCAATCAGTAACGTTCAAGGTGGGCCGGCGGACCTAAAACGCATCCAAAGTCGGCAAAATTTGCAATCAGTTTAATAGAATTTTTCGCTCAACCTTTTTGATAGTACATATTTAAATACTATTACAAAGTAGGAAAAAGTGGATCGTTTCTAAATTTGATAATTTAATACCTACCTTTATGAATTT
>NW_007418257.1:0-555 GCF_000475195.1 Diaphorina citri
GCTGGTTCGATTATCGCCCAGGGCGGATTTTATCCTGAACAGATAAGGAACAATAATAACTTAGGTAGCAGTTATAGTCCCCTCTATAGAAAAAGTGAAACAAGTGTAAGGCTTAGAAAAGCCACAATAGTTAGCTTGGAAGGTAGAACGTCTGCCTTGCTGGTTCGATTATCGCCCAGGGCGGATTTTATCCTGAACAGATAAGGAACAATAATAACTTAGGTAGCAGTTATAGTTCCCTCTATAGAAAAAGTGAAACAAGTGTAAGGCTTAGAAAGCATTCGAATTCAGCCCCTAAAGGCAAAGAGTCTGTATTACTCAGTCAGATTCACATGTAAGTAAGTATTTACTTTACAGATTTAAGAAAGGATCTTTATAATAGCAATCGGGATAGACAAACCATGAGGTAATTTGTAATCTAATTTACCAACTTGCGTAACTTAATAATGGTATTTATGACTTGTTAGTAAAGCATCTTACCTTTCTCTAACAGTTGAATAACAGGCAGCAGATGCAATCGGACATCTTTCATCAACTCTTTGAAATCATTGACCA
>NW_007418258.1:0-555 GCF_000475195.1 Diaphorina citri
TCTTTTACACGTATTTAATTACATAAAAAACTGACACATGACAAGCTACAGGTTACATAGGTACTTACTGAAAAGTTTCGCCTGCGGCCCTGAAGATTACACCTTTGACAAGTCTGCTTCTCTTACTATTTTAGACCAAAATCTTCAAAAAATTCGCCTGCGCCGCCAAATTTTGTGTTTTTGATAGCTAAGTTTTTTTAAAATTACGAGACCAAAATTTTCGCCTGTGGCCATAAAAATTTCAATTTCGATAATTCTGGTTTTTATAAATTGTAGCTCACAATTTTCAAAAATTTCGCCTGCGGCGCTGCTCATTTCCCCTTTTTCTGTGTTAACCTTCATCCCCCCAGGATATGTGAATGTGTAGACTGTATAATGACAAACTTCAGGTTCATGCTTTTTAAAAAAATCTCCTGCGGAGCTGAAGATTACGATTTCGATGAGACTGAATTTCTGAAGATTTTAGACCAAAATGTACAAAAATTTCGCCTGCGGCGCTGTTATTATATTCTATATTGTTATTATATTCTAAAAAATGCCAGTTCACTTATAGTA
>NW_007418259.1:0-555 GCF_000475195.1 Diaphorina citri
GTGAGTTTAAAATTACATTTCAACCTTTCCATGTATCTAATTTGATCCTCCCCTTTCTAGAAATAATAATAAACTCTTTATTGTGTTTTAAATTAATAAATAATAACAAAAATGCAACTAGTGCATTGGGCAATCTCTGCCATCAAAACTCTTGTTGATAGATACCTAGGTAGTTCGATAGGTAGTTCATCATTTAGTCTTACGTACATACCTATATTCAAGACAAATAACGGGTGTAAAGGTGTTTTTCCTTCCTTCCGAGGGTAAAATTCTATTACACGTGACAAATTTCTTTGCGACCATTTCTTTGCGTTTTAGTGCTAGTTGAACAAAGCTTGTTCCGATTGGCACTTTTCGCACATTATTCTTTTCTATGACCTCGCAGGGACCCAACCTCGGCCCAACATTGCCATCATTGAGAAAACATTCCCCGACAATCTCCTGGCCAAAGCTTGTGCCGAGATAGCACGCAAACGGCCCGACAACCCGATACGATATTTGGCGTTCTATCTGATGAATCATGAGAAGAATCAGAAGAGAAACGAAAAGTATGCG
>NW_007418260.1:0-555 GCF_000475195.1 Diaphorina citri
AAAAAAAGTTAAAGGTCAAAGTTTAGGATCGGATAAAGTGTTGGGAGTTGAAGTCAGCGGGTTACTGTATCAAGGTAAAATCAGTGTCGTAGATTCTCGTTTACCTCGAATGGACGATAAAGTACAAACGAAAAGAACAGTTTAACGCCAACATTTTGCTTTCATTTCGATTGTTTATTCTTCCGTAAGGCTAAAAACACAATGGAGCATCAGAGAGAAAAGAGCATCTAGATTCTAGAGCTTTTGACCCTTAGGTCTATGCAGTTTTAAGTCGTCGCTTCTTATTACTCTTGAACGATTTTTCCGAAGTGTAAACCATTGGCTGAAACTCACCGAATAGGACAGCTTAATTCACCAAAATAGATTAACTTGAATCGGATTAAGCGATTAAGTACTATGGCTGAGTGGATTAAGATTGGCCATCACATTTCTTAAATTCTTAATGCAATTTTACTAACTTTAATCAAAGTGTTGCCAAGGGCAGTAAAACCTTTTTTTTTTTTCCTCATGATTTCTGATGATCAAACAGTTAATCATTAATCCTGGATGATCATG
>NW_007418261.1:0-555 GCF_000475195.1 Diaphorina citri
AAGGTATTCTTGTATTTTTATTCCTTTAATAAATCCATCTCAAGCACAATATATTTATTTAGAGCTGAATCCTCCAGGTCTAAAACATCATAGATTCACCTCGTTAATCGACGGCCGTTGACTATGGACACAGATTTAGAACTTGGAACTACCTATATGTAATTTGATTATTTGGTTAACCAGGTGAAGATAACATAGTACATATTATGTATTTTCGTACACATTAATTTACAATATGTTTGTTCATCAGGTCTTGGTATACATTAGCGGTCACCTGGCTGTAGCTAGTGTGGAATCACCTCCAGACAATCTCAAACATATTCTACTAGCGCTCAAGGTAGCTTACAAGTTACAATCCCGTATCATTGTGTTCCCTGCCTTACTCAACGCCGCTCTGTATCCCAAAGGTACGTCTTTATAATGCCAGCCTAGTTAATTAGTATAAGTATACCTACGTAAGACGAAGCTTGAAAGGTAGGGCTCCTGCCTTGTAAGCGTTAGGCCGCGGGTTCGATTCCCGCCCGGGGTGAAATTTATCCTAATCAGATAAAGTTC
>NW_007418262.1:0-555 GCF_000475195.1 Diaphorina citri
GCCATGACAGTGATCTGAAAGTGTTGAGGTGACAGTCATACCAAATATTTGATTGCTAAGGTGGAGTGCTTGAGTGTTCATTTCCTTTAGGCTCTAGGGCACTTGTAATACCGGGTATGCGCTTGAGAAATAACTTCTTCGAGTTTTGCGAGCATAACCAAGAACAGCCCAATTTTTTCCCCCAGAAATGTTTGGAGGGAAATTTTTAGGAAACCGGACCAAGAAATGGGGATATCTCTAAAAGTCTAAAATGAAGGATGAAGAAATGGGTGTATTTTTGTACTCGTTGCTGCTAAATTTGAAATACTCTCACAAAGAAAGGTGAACATTAAAACTCTTGGACATGGAGGTCCCCTATCGGTGCGGGCCTCCAGGGAATTACTTATTCAAAAATGCCAATTTTTCCAACACGACTAACTTACCTGGAAACCTGGACACCAGGAGAATAACATGAAGAACTTTGAAATTCTGAAGGTAAAGTTCTCGTGCGCATACCTACAGTTTGAACTACAGCTCCCTGATTTCCTTTAGGTGATTGTTATGACATGTGTTATC
>NW_007418263.1:0-555 GCF_000475195.1 Diaphorina citri
ATATTTCCAGTGATCCTCGATGATTTTGAGATACTCGTCCGAGTCCGTGCGTTCTTGGAACGGACTGGAAAACAATAATAATATTAAGTTTTATTCTTTCATTATTTACAAAACTAGCATATTCTTCATTATCCCTGTAAGTACTTGTGTACTTTTAGAGACCACAATTTTCTTATTATTATTGATTTATTTCACTTCAATCTTCATATTTCATTATAGTGTGCGGCAAAACTTAGAGCCGCATGCGTGAGTCTTCCAGATAGTCGGCGCCCCAGAGCCACAACCGTGTTCTGACTTTGTAGGCTAATAAGATACTTACATGGGATGATTGCGTTGAATATACACCGAGGCGAGACCTAAACTTTGTACCGTGTTCTGACTCAGCACCTCGTCCAAGATGATATCCGAGATGTAGTCGATGATTTCTGGAGTTAACTTGTACCCTGGCCGAATCTGAATAAGAAGAAATAACAAACGTTTAGACAAGCTTTAACTTATAACTTTGAGGCTTTTAATAGAATAGAATATACCTTGTTTATTCTATTCTATTCTAAT
>NW_007418264.1:0-555 GCF_000475195.1 Diaphorina citri
ATCGCTGGAGTTCGAAGAGTTTGTCAAGATGTTATCTCGCGAACAGAAGAAAATGAAGGAGCGGGTAAGGGCCCAACTCTATGTATTATAATTTCCAAGATTTCTATGTTTGTTCCTTAAAAGAGAGTATAAAAGTATGAAGCTATGAAGACACTTTCGTGTGACACGAGCAAATAGTCTGAGAGATAATTTTTTTCTCTCTCGTAGAACTTCGTGAAACTTGATATGGTCTACCCGTTTCAAGGAACCAAGGAAGTAGGTACGGTACAGCTTCCTGACTTCGCAATCTCTCAAAGGACAGAGTTGAGGGACACAGTAGGGAAAGAATTTCAAAGAACGCTGTAGATACAAACACACTAATAGATAGGTACACAATGACGCGTCTCACTGATACTTAGCTAAACTGCATACACAAAAAGCCCGCTCTGAAGCTTAGATGTAGGGGCAAATGCCCCAAAAGATGGGTTAAGCTTATACAATCTACGAATATCACTGATACTTTTCAGGCACGGCAAGAGGACTCTGTCAACGAAATGCACGACGTCCTCGTAAATT
>NW_007418265.1:0-555 GCF_000475195.1 Diaphorina citri
CTCTCTCTGCTATCCCTTTGGCTCTCTTTTTCCCTCTCTCTTCTATTACTTTTTCACACAGTCTCTCCTTTCCTCTCTCCTCCTTTTTCTCCCTGGCTCTTTCATATAAGCATATCTCATTCTTCCTTCTATTCTCTCCCTTCTCTTCCTCTTCTATCCCTTTTCTCTCTCTCTCTCTCTGTCTAATTTTCTAATTTACCTAATTAGTGTACACTTCGTACGGGACCTTATTTTCTCTCTTTATCCTTTCTCTCCCTTTTAACCTTCTCTCTGTCCCTTTTTCTCATAATAATTATGTAGGTACTCTTTTTTCAACAAGTAGGATGATACTGTTTCTGTCAGTGATCTCCCATCTCTCCTCTCTCTCTCTCTCTCTCTTGGAGATAAGTAAAAAGTGAGTTTAGTGAGTGAGTTATAAAAAAGAACTACTCTTTTCAATGAACTACTCGGTCAACGAGTCAGATGATAAAATATACAACTCACTATAGGTACTGTAAGGAAATAAATGAGATCTGACTCATTTTTTTTTTTTTTTTTTTTTTTTTTTTTTTTTTT
>NW_007418266.1:0-555 GCF_000475195.1 Diaphorina citri
GTGGCTTATGGCGCTGCTGTACAAGCTGGAGTATTGAGCGGAGAGCAAGACACTGACGCTATTGTGCTGCTGGACGTTAATCCTTTGACCATGGGTAAGAAAGAAGAAAACTTATGATAGTTATGAAGTCAGTGCCCTTACCTTCCCTTATATTATTATTTTATTTTTTCCTTGCCTGTCATTGCAAGAAACCTACAAATAACGATAATAATAGACTCTTGAGTGGAATGTAATAGGCGAGAGTAACGCCGAAGGCATTCTCTAACACCTAACCTTTGGAGCTCTATTAATCCGCCCGGGGCGGATTTAATCCTGAAGGGATAATGTTCGTTATCTGGCTTTCTCCTACCCTGTCTTCCTTCTCTCTTCGATTTCGGGACGATAAGACCTTGGCAGTTACGGTTCCCTCTATCAAAACTCTTAAAAAATGAATCCTATTTGAAGTGCTTTATTTAGACTGTCAGCATAGAACAAATTGTTCCATTATAGTTGACCGTGTTATAAGGTTGTAATTTCAAGCGCATGCTTTCCAAGTCCAGTTACAATCAATCTTAT
>NW_007418267.1:0-555 GCF_000475195.1 Diaphorina citri
CTCTCTCTCTCTCTCTCTCTCTCTCTCTCTCTCTCTCTACTTCTTGTCTTGTTCTTTCATTTTATCTTGTTGAAAAAAAAAATCTCTATTCATAACAAATTCGGAAAAATAATAATAGCAGTAGTAATAATAATAATAATAGTACGGTGGAACAAATAGACAGAGGAACAGACAGACAGGCGAATAGACGGACAGACAGGCAAACAGACGGACAGATGACAAACAAACTAAAATCAAAAGCGGCGTTTTTTTCTTCTACCCCACCCTTTGAATATAGGGAGGACTTTATTATATTATTATTTTTCTTTTTTTCCATTGTGAATCAGTTCATTTAGGTGAGCTAGATAAAACAAAAGGAAAAAAGAAGAATAGGTAATAAAAAGAATGGAGGAAAAAAAGGGACACAAAAAAATGGGGTGTGAACATCACACGAGTTTTCATGTTCTGTGAAATAATAATAATAGTAATAATAATAATAGTGTAGTAGTAGTAGTAGTAGTAGTAATATAATTGTATTTATTTATTTAAAATAATTACAATGGAGTTTGGCAACAA
>NW_007418268.1:0-555 GCF_000475195.1 Diaphorina citri
GTTTACAAATGCAAAGGAATTAGCTAGTAGGCCATTTTCCTAGGCGTGTCCCAATATTTCCGTACAATACCAATGCAAGATGCGTCTCAAAGTGAAATTCTCCGGACGTAAAATGATCTCCCATTCGGATCTCCGGGTGCCTTGGGTCCTATCATCTTAAATGCCCTAAAATGGAATTAATAGAATGTAAAAAAAAGGCTATAACAAAATTCTAGATTTTAAATCGTAGCAATGAAACACCTGCTGATATTTATTTCATGGATTCGAACCCGGGAGCTTCTGCTTGGCAAGCAAGAGCGTTACCACTGGGTTAAAGAGGCTACAATTACCTGTCCAAATGGAAGGTGGCGATTTCGGAATTGTGTCGCTCATAGTCAGTGAAATAGAAATGGTTGGGTAATGTTTGCTGATCTCGTGGGAACCTGAAATCAAATAATATACGGGTTTTACCAATTTTGCTTCACCATAAAATAGCTGTTATTAGTTGCTCTGAACTAGTGCTGCAGGAAGAAAAAGCCATTAATTCAAAATCAACGTCTGCCTTATAAGCGCTAG
>NW_007418269.1:0-555 GCF_000475195.1 Diaphorina citri
GGAACTGCCAGCTTGCTAGGCTGGTTAGGGTTAGCTGTTCTCCTCCCTGTTTATAGTCCCACAGCCAGACGCTAGTCCCCTAACCCGACTTTTATGTAAGTCTGTTTGCCCTTACGCAGCTAAGCCCCATACCGGGGCCTTTTGTGTACGGTGGACTAGAGGCAATACTTTGAGAAGTGGCTTAGCTGTCTATAGCCAGCGACAGTGTCATAGCTTATGAGGGAACAAACCTACACAACTAAAGTCGGGCTGAAAACTTAGAAGTCGTTCTGCTCGTTCAATTATACACTTTCAGAAATTAAACGTAAAAAAAAGCACAGGCATTGCATTTCAGAGCCTGATGCAGGTCCGCTGCATTCCTATGCAAAAATATTCTACAGGGTTCATTGTATGCTTTTTTTTATAGGTTTAACGTCACTTTAGAACTGGTATCCACTGGGCTATGGCTATCGCGGACTAGTATAACCATTTCGGCAGCCCAAATCCGGGGAATGATCTTTCATTGGGTCTTTTTCAACTAAGTATGTATAAACAAGAGACAATTGATAGGCGATG
>NW_007418270.1:0-555 GCF_000475195.1 Diaphorina citri
TCTCTCAACCCGAGTGGGACCGGAAAAATTCCGGAAAGCAACCAAACGTGCAGGAGATCAAAAAAGATGCTCATGATTTTCTGTCACACCATACTTTGCCGTAGCATATAATATGACTGTAGCTAAAAACGATCTTGTATACATTCTATAGTATGTCTCGCTACGTAGCAGAATCTCGCAATAAAGAATCTAACATTCTATTCATGTCTTATTTAAAAGATGCTGAAGTTGACTGGATCTGGAGAATCGGTATGAGTCATAGAGAGAGAATCTGAGACTCAGCCTTGACTAGATTACTAGAAGACCAGAAGGTTGATATAGTATAGGTTGATCTAATGATAAAATGATAAGTCTGTATCCAGGCCCGTTCGTAGTGTTGGGGTAGAGCATAGAGCACCGAGCAGGTAGTGGCGATCTGACGGTAGAGAGAAGCGAAGACTTCAAACCGCATAGACCTGAGAGCAAAAGACTCTATGCTCTTTGCTCTCCGCTTCACTGAGTTTTGAGTCCCGGGACTTACGCCAATAATGGGCCTCTTCGTCACGGAACGTATCC
>NW_007418271.1:0-555 GCF_000475195.1 Diaphorina citri
GATCCTACGTATTCCATGTCCTGTAGTGATAAGATAGCCAAGTGGAATGCAGTCGGCTGGGAGGTAAGTTGACCACAAGCCTGAAAAGATTTTTTCCCCTTGCTTTCTTCTTCTTGGCTTTTCCCCTTTCGAAAGGTTGGCGTTTGTCGTCATCCTTGTGAATTGTGAAATCACCACAAGACTGATCTTTTTGTGAGGCTGAAATACATTTGGTTCCCTTACCATTTGTTGAGGTAACCAGCTGAGCTCTTCATTTGTTCTCAGCCTTACGACGCTGAGTATCCCCTGAATAAGCCTGCAGTGAGATGGCTTGCCAAATCTATCTAGAGAACTCTTGTCGATGGTGAGAGTAAATAAATAGGTGAGTGTCCCAGCGAGGGCGGAAATTTTTTTATCAAACTTTTCTGTTCTTGGATATGTATGGCTGTAAAAGAAAGTGCCTAGAAGTATTGCGAGAGCGCTGCCTTGGTACTATCTAAAAAAAAATCATTATCATTGTTTCAGGGAACCCTCCTATCCATGTTAGTCACGGCTCCCATATTCATGTCCTCCATT
>NW_007418272.1:0-555 GCF_000475195.1 Diaphorina citri
TTCTACTATTTCTTTCCCTATTTTCGTGTATAGACGGGGTCGGCGTTTTCCCCAGCCTCTCAATCAGTCCTAGGGTGATTGGTTTTAGGCTGACATTCGGTTTTGGCTACGAATTTCACGAATGGATGGATGCCCTTCGCACTCAACCTTTGCTATTTCTTCAGCAAGGGAAATTCAGGCTGGTATACCCTATTCAGGCTGGTCCAGAAAGAGCTTCCTGAAAACTACCACTCCGTGCCCAACTACACCTGAAACACGTAGAATCGAGCTGTGGAAACAAGACCTCCCATAAAGTCCACCGGCCAGACTAAAAAAATGTCTACTAAAACAATTGGAGGTAAAATAAGTCTGCCCTATGAGCTTTTCCAAGCCGAAAGTGTACTGAGGACTTTTATGGGCAAACAAGCTGGGTCCGTCCCTCCGGGTATTTTTTAGGCCGTAGTTTATTCGATCGTGGTTAAAGAATACCTATGTACCAGGTACCTACCTAATTTGTTTAATATTCAGTTTATTATCATTCTTGATTTGATTTTTTGATTTTACTTTCATGTAATG